>NC_026007.2:37676819-37751999 GCF_000442705.2 Elaeis guineensis | reverse complement strand
CCCCTCTTCACGTCCAAGAAGTTGGACGTTCATCTGGCATAGGTGCAAGGGTGGTGATGCCTGGAACAGAAGGCTGCAGGACATCTTCGACAGGCTGCTGCTCCAACTTCAGAAGGAGTTCTGAAGTACTTCCAAATCAGATATTGATCTAATTTTTGGAGTGTAGAATTTGAGGAGAAGATGTTCTAGATCCTACCTGAGTGGATATGGTAGAGGCCAGGCCTTGTGTGGCTATATCAGAACCTCAGGCAGTGCTGCGATCATCTACAGGGTAATTAGATTACCCTTGAGGTATGTCTATGTTTCTCATACTTTTAGATTTAATTTTGAAATTAAAATATTAGATAATAAAATTAATCTAATAGACATCAGATCTGAAATAGCATAGGATAAAATTTAAAATTTATTCTACCCCAGATTTGATGAAATCTGGAAGATCCTACACAGAGAAAAGCGGTTTTCCTCCCTTCAAGTGGTATCAGAGCCAGGTTGTTAGATCTATTTCAGATCTATTTTAGATCTGATTTTAATTTTAATCTATCTGATATTAAATAATTTTAGATATCACATCATATATGATAGGATCTAAAATCAAAATATTTAAAATTAAATCTACGAAGATCTAACATGCATAAGATACATAACTAGACTAGATTAATTGAATCCATGAATAGTCTTAAGTTTTATATTTTGATGAGATTAAAATATGAATTAAATATAATTTATTTTCTATTTTTTATTTATAATTGTTATAATCAGATCAGAAAATAAAAAATAAAATTTTAATTATTTCATAAAATTGATCTGTTGCATGCCTAGACTAGTTGTAGAATTGTTCTAGTAACTTGTCTAGAATAGTTTTATTTTGAATAGTTCAATTTAAATTCTATTTTTTAAATATTACATGTGATGTATCAGATCTGAAATCATGTTAATTAGATTGATTTTTGATACATGAGATGTATGCAAAGCATGTATTAGTTAGATCTTAAATTGTATATGTGATATGTTAATTTAGATCTAACTAGTTTTGTAGTTAAATTTATATTTTTGATTAAGGTGTTCCTCATGGTCATCCAGTCATAAGAATAAAGTAGGGTTTTAAGATCCTCTCTTTCCATTCAATGGGATGTTCATATGACGTGTAGGGGTGCCACGTGTTCATCCTTAATCAGAAATCAAAACTTACTTTTCTGCAAAATCCTAAATCCTGAAACCCTAGGATTTATTTTACATGCTTTGTTTATGAATCCAAACTTAATTAATGTATTGAGCTTATGAAATTAAGTTAGGTCTAAAATTGAGAATTTCAGATCTAAGACATTTTCATAAGATTGGTTCGGGCTTGGGTAGCTCAATTAGGTCTAGCGGTTGATCAAACCAAATCAAGAGTTGGTTAGGTGGGATCATGAAAGCTAATAATTGACCAGCCTAATAGGATTAAGTCTGGTCAAGGTCGAATCACATTGAGATATGACTCGATCAAGTTAAGACCTAATTTGGCTCAGTGGTTAGAGCCTGGATTGTAGACTAACTAAATTAATTCTGGTTCGACAATTTAGTGTCTAAGGTAAGTTGGACAGATGCGACTGACTAATTTTTAATTGAGAGCTACTCGACTTGAATGCATTCTTGTCGAGTTAATGGCATATCCCTCCCACCGGTCTCACTTACCTGGCCATATGTGTCAACCCAGTTCTGATTTGAGGTGGCTAACAATTCGAGCTGACCCATGCCACTAGGTTAGTCATAATTGTTATGACTATGTCAAGTCAAGTTTAAAGAGACCTAAATCAAATCTTCCTAAAAAATATTAAGTCTAGGTCTTCCACCATTGTGGATGTGCGGGCCCTTCCAGGGGTTGATTTTCTCGGCTGGTTACAGTGGCTCAGTTGCATCGGAAAGACGCAACCATGTCCATTAGGCATTGGATGCTACGGATTAGAGGATGGGTTGGGCTCAATATTTTGGATACGATGAGGGACCCAATCAGGAATCTAGTTCGTGCAAATGGTGGGTTTGGCTTAACTAAGGATTGGAGCAATATCCCAGATACGGTGAGCTTCATGAATTAGAGACCAAGTTTTGGATGCACCATGATTAAAGAATCATTGGACAAGAGTTGTCCACTCATCGGTTGACTCATCACCAATAACTGTTAGGTGAGGTGATGAGCCAGTCGGTGAGACTGCACCACCCACTAGAAATCACTAATCACGGAGATTTTACATCTCTACCAAGGGAGTGTAGGGATCTAAGAAAATAGTGGGAGCCTAATTTGTTTAAAAATGAAAACCCTAAATAAATTGGTTGAGTCTGATTACAAAATCTAACTAGAAATTTTGACTCTCTACAAGAAACATGTCTGCCTCAAACCCCCTGGCCAAAATTCTAGACACTCATAGACTGACTGGATCAAATTTTAAGGACTGGTTAAGAAACTACAGAATTATTTTGGGTTCCAAAAAATTGACTCATGTCTTGGACCAGGACCCACCTGCCATGCCAGCACGTCCGACTGCTGAACAGAGAGCGTCTCTAGAAAAGTGGACGGACGATGATAACAAAGTCAGGTACTACATGTTGGGTGCAATGTCTGATGATTTGCAGCGCGAACATGAAAATATTTTGACTACCCGCCAAATGTTGGCTCACCTACAAGAGTTGTTTGGTGAACAGAGTCGTGCGGCCAAGTATCAAGTCTGTCAAAGACTTTTTAAGGCCATGATGCGTGATGGGCAGTCAGTCCAAGATCATTGTTTGACAATGATCAAGGATCTTGAGGAGCTTGAGAAGCTCGGTATCATCTTAGACAAGGATTTTCAGATTGATGTGATCCTTCAGTCCTTGTCCGATGGATATGGTCAGTTCATCATGAACTTCCATATGCATAAGATGCAATGTACCTTGGCCGAATTAATGAATATGCTGGTTACGGCTGAGCTTTCAATGAAAGGTTCAAAAGGCTCAGTTCTTACTGTGGAGCAGACTTCTTCCAAGAGAAAGTCTTTTGAAAAGAAAAAGAAGTACGTGAAGAAGCAGAAGGTGGATGGCAAGAACAAGAAGACAGGATCGAAGAAGAAGGCTTCTGAAAAAGGAAAGTGTTTCCACTGTCAGTCAGAAGGCCATTGGAAGCAGAACTGTCCTTAGTACCTAGTCACCCTGAAGAACAAGAAGGATAGTCCTTCTGGAGGTATGCTCATTATCGAATCTAATCTTACGGTTTCTTTTGCATCCAGTTGGGTGCTTGACTCTAGTTCTAATGCTCATTTGTGCACTTCTATGCAGGATCTTGAGGAGAGCAGGAGGCTGAGGGATGGGGAGATGATCCTACATGTCGGAATGGAGCAAGAGTTACTTCTGTGGCCGTAGGAACCTACCCTCTGCGATTACCGTTAGGATTAGATTTAGTTTTAAGAAACTGTTATTATGTGCCTGCAGCAAGCAGGAATTTGATTTCTGTTTCATGTTTAGCACAAGAAGGCCATGTAATTAGTTTTCATAAGGACCATTGTAACATATTTTATAAAAATAATGAAGTTGCAAATGGTTTTGTTATTAATGGTCTCTATCAGTTACGTGTTGATGTATCTATTTTTAATATTGAGCAAAATGTGAATGCCATAGGAATTAAAAGGCCTAGAGATAGTCTAAATGATAAGTATCTGTGGCACCTAAGGCTAGGTCATATAGCAGAAGACAGGGTTAACAAATTGGAAAAATCCGAGCTACTGAGTCCGTTGACTTTCGAGTCATATCCAGTTTGTGAATCATGCCTTCAAGGCAAAATGACCAAGCTCCCTTTTGTGGGACATGGGGAAAGGGCCACAGACCTACTTTCCCTAGTACATACAGATGTGTGCGGCCCATTTGATATGCCGGCTAGAGGCAACTTTATTTACTTCATTACCTTTATCGATGATATGTCTAGGTACGGGTATGTGTTTCTAATGAAACACAAGTCTGAAGCCTTTGAAAGGTTCAAAGAATTCAGACATGAGGTAGAAAAATAAATAGGAAAGCCCATTAAGGTTCTTCGATCAGATCGAGGAGGTGAATACCTTAGTCGAGAATTTCTAGACTATCTTAAGGATAATGGTATAGTCTCTCAATGGACTCCACCTGGAATGCCTCAACTCAACGGGGTTTCAGAACGAAGAAATCAGACTCTATTAGATATGGTCCATTCCATGATGAGCTTCACAGACCTCCCAGAATTTCTTTGGGGATATTGTCTCAAGACAGTAATTTATGTATTGAATAGGGTTCCCTCTAAAACCGTTCCTACCACACCGTATGAGATATGGCATGGTAAGAAGCCAAGTCTGAATCATCTCAGAATTTGGGGTTGTCTGGCTCATGTCAAGAGACAGTAGACGGACAAGTTAGAGTTCAGGTCTTTTAGAGCTCGATTCATAAGATATCCTAAAGAGTCATTAGGATATTATTTTTCGAAAAATCACAATGTGATTGTGAGTCGAAATGCTATTTTTCTTGAAAAATAGTTTATTCAAGATGGTGGCATCAGAAGAATAATTAAGCTCAAGGAGAATATCTCCCAAGAGCAACAAGCTAAAAAACTTGAGGAACCTAATCAATCAGAACCAATCCTAACACAACCTCTTCCACCTCGTAGATCGACTAGGATTCCCCATCCTCTTGAAAGGTACTTAGGTACTATACAAGAGGATATAGAGGAAATATTCCTCACGGGAAATGGGGCTCATGGTGATGATCCCAAGACCTATGATGAGGCGATATCAGATATCGACTCCGAGAAATGGTTAGAGGCAATGAGATCAGAAATTGACTCGATGCACTCAATCCAAGTCTGGACCTTGGTAGATCCGTCTGAAGGTATTGTACCTATTGGGTGTAAATGGATCTTCAAGAGAAAGATAGGTGCAGATGGGAATGTAGAGACATTCAAGGCTAGGCTCGTAGCGAAAGGTTATAGTCAGTGAGAAGGCATTGACTATCAGGATACCTTCTCGCCCGTAGCCATGCTAAAATCCATCCGCACATTGCTTGCTATTGCAACCTATTTCGATTATGAAATATGGCAGATGGACGTGAAAACGGCGTTCTTAAATGGACATCATGAGGAAGATATCTATATGGAACAGCCGCTTGGATTCACATCCAGTAATGATGATCACAAGGTCTGCAAGCTGCAAAGGTTCATTTATGGACTTAAGCAAGCATCTCGGAGTTGGAATACTCATTTCCATGATGTGATCAAAACTTTTGGTTTCATCAAGAATGAGGAGGAACCATGTGTGTTCAAAAAGGTTAGTGGGAGCGCAGTTGTCTTTCTCGTATTATACGTGGATGACATCCTCCAAATTGGAAATGACATTTCTATGTTGACCTCAGTCAAAGTATGGTTGTCTAAGGAGTTCTCTATGAAAGATCTAGGAGAGGCATCCTTTATACTGGGTATTAAGGTCTATAGAGATAAGCCAAATAGGATGCTAGGACTTTCACAGAAGATGTACATAGAGGAGGTGCTAAAGAGGTTTAGCATGAAAAACTCCAAAAGAGGTTTATTGCCTTTTAGACATGGCATTCATCTCTCCAAGAAGATGTGCCCTAGCACACCTGAGGAGATTGAATGCATGAGCAAGATCCCTTATGCTTCGGCAATAGAGAGTCTCATGTATGCCATGCTATGTACACGATCTGATATAGCTCATGCTGTGAGTGTCACAAGCAGATATCAGTCGAATCTAGGCGAAGAGCACTGGACTTCTGTGAAATGTATCCTTAAGTACTTGAGAAGGACTAAGGATATGTTTCTAATCTTTGGGAATGGAGAACACCAGATTCAGGAATTTACAGACTCAAACTTTATGTCTAATATAGATGATCAAAAGTCGACATCTAGGAGTCTGTTCATTTGTAATGGTGGTGAAGTTAGCTGGAAGAGTTCCAAGCAAATGGTGATTGCAGATTCCACCATGGAGGCAGAGTATATTGCTGCATCGGAAGCTGCGAAGGAGGCATTCTGGTATAAGAAGTTTGCCGCAGAGCTTGGAGTGATATCAACAGATGCCATACCTCTTTACTATGACAATAATGGCGCCATAGCCCTAGCTAAGGAGCCAAGGTCTCACCAGAAGTCCAAGCACATCGAGCGGTGATTCTATCTGATCCGTGATTACCTCGAAAAAGGTTATGTCGAGGTTAAGAGAGTCGACTCCACAAATAATGTGGTAGACCCACTGACTAAGCCATTGGGCCAACAGAAGATCAAAGCCCACCTTGAGAAGATGGGACTTAGATATGTAGCCAATTGGCATTAGATCAAGTGAAAGTTTGTTAGATGTGTGCCCTAGATGCTAGATCAACTGACACATTCCTGTACAAATCTAAAGGCAAAATTATAATTTTGACTATAAATAAATAAAGGGTTATTCTTCTATCACATTATGTACATTGTGTCTGTGATACATCTTTTGAGTTAGTGGAAATGTTAATTCATATTTTCAAGAGTTGAAAATTTAAAGCATGAATTTACATAACTAACTCATAAACTGCTCCTGACCATAGGATCATCACGAGGATGGTGATCGATCCGAAAGGTTGGTGTACGATTGTTTCCTTAGGGTAGATGAGTCTTGAGTCTACAGTGTGGAGACATCAGAGTGAGAGTACAGATATTCATTGAGAATGAGAGTACTGAGCGTGACCACCTCAAGCAGTCATAAGGAAGTCTACCTTCTCATCGATGACTAGCTCGATGCTGTAGTTGTGTGTCTAGTTCTTTGACCTGAGGTACATCGATGGTTCACCTTGAGTGTGTTATAGTTTGACTACACCATAACTCGATCTCCTAACCATTCGAAATCCTGAGGTGTATGTTGGCTGTAGCATATCCATTGTAGGAACCAGATCGCACCAAGATGGGATCTATCAACCTCGGTAGATGAGAGGAGTAGTCCTATGATGATCGAAAGATCGAGTCCTTAAGCCCATGGCCATGGCAGAGTGAAATAATAGAAAAGAGTTTTCCATTGGGATTTCATATAGGACTCGGATCGATCGATTGATTCATATGACTGATGTTGGGTTTGATGAGTTCACCTTAACCCTAATTCAGTTGGGACTCATGATAGAGGAACTCAATCACACAGGTAGCTGCACTGAGAGGTTCATCTTCAGTTCTGATGGGTTGCCACCATATACTGCTAGGTATCACTGGTGGATTTTGGGAGCAATTAGAATAATTTTGATGATCGATCATTCTAATTGTCTGAATTAGAAGAGTTCTGGTCCATCGAAAGGAGTTTCGATGATGTCGATGATGAGATCATGACATATCTCATTACCATACAGAATTGAACCTAACTGGATCACACAAACAAGGGTTAGGGTCTGGATGTCATCAATTGGCTAGCCCAATTAATTTGGATAAGATCCAATTAGGTTCAAGGAAATCGTGCTAGCACTCGATTGAGCCTAACTTTCTCCTTGTGTAATCTTTTCTATCTCTACTGAGCCAAATGTGATCTGGCTCATCCAAAGAACCTTGGGAAGGTTTCTCTCAGTCTAATTGAAGCTTGTCTAGCTCAGAAAAGGCTTGTCTTAATTCATGAGATGAATTTAAGACAACACCTGCTAATTTCTAGCACCTGCCAATTTCATTTTAGGACATCTGTCAAAAGTTGACATATGGGTCTTAAACTGAAGAGGACTTATTGGAAGATTTTTGTAGAGTGTCCACATGCCTAAACCTAATCAAATTGGGTGCCATAATCAGATTATGGCGTGAGCCCAATTGGATTTAAGTGGGCACCCCAAATGGATAAGAACCAAAGAGTCCAGATAAACTTGGACTCTTTGGCGCCACTCTATTTGTGCTTATCCAATGTTGGCGCCACCTTTTGGAGATAAGGTGGGGTTCTTATCTAATATGATCAAATGACATCACTCCACCAATCAAAATTTTTTCAGAATTTATTAGAATTTTCTGATTGGTCGAATGATGTGGCACTGCGCAGCATACAGGAATTATATAAACCCTGCTGCACCTAGGGTTTTGAGATAGAACTTGTTTTATGCAAAAAACCTATTAGCTGCCACCCCCTCCTCTCTTCTCTATATCCTACCTGCTCTCCTTTCTCCCCTATTCACCTCCAAGAAGTTGGACGTTCATCTGGCATAGGTGC
Source organism: Elaeis guineensis (assembly GCF_000442705.2). Classification (NCBI taxonomy): domain Eukaryota; kingdom Viridiplantae; phylum Streptophyta; class Magnoliopsida; order Arecales; family Arecaceae; genus Elaeis; species Elaeis guineensis. The sequence continues at coordinate 37,743,828 of NC_026007.2, read as the reverse complement.
AAGGCGTGGTGATGCCTGGAACAGAAGGCTACAGGACATCTTCGACAAGCTGCTGCTCCAACTTCAGAAGGAGTTCTGAAGTACTTCCAAATCAAATATTGATCTAATTTTTGGAGCATAGAATTGTGAGGAGAAGATATTCTAGATCCTACCTGAGTGGATACTGGTAGAGGCCAAGCGCTTGCATGGCTACATCAGAACCTCAGGCAGTGCTGCGATCATCTACAGGGTAATTAGATTATCCTTGAGGTATGTCTATGTTTCTCATACTTTTAGATTTAATTTTGAAATTAAAATATCAGATAATAAAATTAGATCTAATAGAAATCAGATCTAAAATAGTGTAGGATAAAATTTAAAATTTATTCCACCCCAGATTTGATGAAATCTGGAAGATCCTACACAGAGGAAAAGCGGTTTTCCTCCTTCAAAAGTTACAATAAATCAATTCACTAATTGTTGGTGAATTATGAGAGAATTGATTTATAATTATATTACTAATTAATTCAATTTAATTGAATATTGAGGTTTGGATCGAATCTAATTGAATTGGATTTAATTTGGTTTGATCCGATTAAGTTATGAGATGACCTAATTGCTAAGGGTGTTCGATTCCTGATATGATCAAGACTTGAGCTCGATTAATTTTTGATTTGATTAAAATTTGATCAAAGCTATTTCCTACCTAATTAGATTAGATTTAATGGTCCAATTGGGGTTAACCTAATTTGGTTGGGTTATGAATCTAATTAGATGAGAAAAATAATTTGAATTCGAATTTCTTGCACCTCCTTTATTTGCACCCTCTTATTCTTCACATGAAAAATATTTTACATGATTTTTTCTCATGCTCGAAAGCTTTTTCTATATCCTCATCTGAGTTTTTTTGAATTAGAAATTGATTGATTTAAATTTGAGTTCAAATTGGTTTGAATTTGAATGAAAACCTAGAGTCCAAATTGAGTTGGACTCTCCTCTTCACGCCACCATATTTCTCCACGCATAAAAGTTTTTGCATGAGATTTTTTGTATCATTCTAATATTGGTCAACCCCTCTCTGAGTTTATAAGATAAAGATAAAGTTTGATTTAAAATTTAATTTAAATTTGATTTGAATTGGTGATAAGGATCAACCAACATTTGAATTTGAATCGAAACTACCTTATTCTTATCCTTATCTTTCATGGGATGCCAACCTTAAAAGGTGATCAATTTTATATAAGATTAGAAGTGATTTTTGGCATGAGAAACCCAAGAGAGGGGACAGAAAAAGTTGAGAGTGGGTTGGGCTTCCGTGCGTGAGAAATAGAGGAAGTGTTCTTTCTCTCAGGCGTGAGCTGTGGTTCTAGGGTTTCATCTCTAGGTTTTATGAGAAAAAAATACAAGAGTAATTCTTGTCCAATCTTCCACACCACCACCTCCTCGTAAAGCTTCATCTTCTGATCTAAAGAAGTTTGAGAGATCCAAAGAAAGGAGCTTGGATCAGCCATCCAGAGCCTTCGATACGAGCTAGCACTCCCACAAAGGAAGATCCAATCAGAGCTTCGAATGGATGATCTATAGAGGCCGGATGACCTGTGTGACTGTTCAACATCAACAAGAGCTTTATATCATGCTTACCAGCAGTAGAGATCATCGATCTATAAAAAGATGATGAGTTCTAAAATCTACCGACATAATCTAAAAGTTAGATCAGATTCAGGACACCGATGTGATCGATATAGTTTTCTATTTTATATCAGATTTTATATGTAAATTTTTTATATCATAAATTCTTAATGATAGTTTAGATATGATCTAAGGTATGTTTAGAAGATTAAAATATTTAATTCTTTATTATTCTACTGTAAAATTTTAAAAATACATGCTTTGAACTACCCATTTTTCCTTCAAAATCAATTTGGGGTGATTGGATTTCATATGTACTTGATTTTCTTAGGAAGAAAATCAACTTATAAGGAATCGATTTTTATATGACAAAACTTATCGATAAATCTGATTAGATTCCAGTTTTGACTCTAATTTGAATTCAAAATATGGGTTCTATTTAAGAGCCTTATTGTTAGGTTCATGGGAGAGAATAAAAAATCTAATTTTCTACCCCCATCTCCCTATGTCCACATCCCTTTCCTTCTCCCATCTCTCTTGCACACCCAAAGGGTTGGGCATCCTTATCTCCACTAACCTAAAGTAGTTAGGTGAATTCCTTTGTACCAAGAAGAAAAGAAGGTGTGATCTCAAGCATTGAGATCGTGAGGAAGAGTACCGAGCGTTGATCCAGGATCCAGAAAAGCTCAGTAGAAGAATGATCCAAGATTGATCTCGATGGATACCTATAAAGATCGAGCACGTGTGTAGCTCCATAAGTGAACCTCCTTCAGATCCGCAGTATATAGATTGCGGTGTTCATCTACCCGCACAAGGTGATAAGATCATCTCTCTCTATTTTATATGCTGATATAAATGCTTAGTAAATTTAATTTAGATCTATACTTGGCAAATCGAATTGACAAAAAATTTTTGAATTTTGCTGTATCTGATCTGAACTAATCCGATACGCCACCCGATCCTTCACCATCAAGATCATGGTCATGAGAAAGAAGATTGCCTACAGCTCAAGAATGAAATTAAAGCTTTATTTCACCAAGGTTACCTTGGCAAATATATTCAAAATCAGATAAGTCAAGCTACTAAGCTTTAGCAAAAGATCGATGAAAACACTAAGCACCACAATTGGCCTACTACTGGAGTTATTAATATGATTTCAAAACTTGTTGATGGTCAAGAAATAGTGGCTGGTGACCCTCCTTCAAAGAAACAATGCATTGGAGATGTCATTTCATTTTTTGATGATGATGTTAGGGATATTCAAACTCCTCACAATGATGTTGTTGTTGTTTCTATGATGATAGCAAATTATGATATAAAAAAATATTAGTTAATAATAGAAGCTCTGTTGATGTATTTTTTTTATATTGCTTTCCAGAAGATAGATTTATTAGGTTGGTTAAAGCAGGTCAGTATACCACTCATTAGATTTTCTGATGATTTAGTAGCTGTTGAAGAAGAAATTACTCTATCTATAACAGTAGGACAAAATGTGGGGAAAATCAGTGCAGGGGTAAAATGATAATTTTAAATTTTTTTCAAAATCACTATTTTACAGTGAAAATTATTAATTAATCTAATTAATTAATAAAAATTTACCCTACACTAAGATCTAAATATGATATATAGCATGCATACATTTAAATTTGAAATTCGAATTTGAACAGTAAACACTTTACTGTAATGTGTTCAGAACACAATATCTTTGTGCGGATAGTAGATCGTCACAATCTGATCACTGTCGGAAGAGTCTGATCATCATGATGCAGCCACATAGCATGTCTGGCCTCTGCAGATCATCCACATGAAGCTTCCGGTCTGATCGACTCCTCACGAGTGCTAGCTCGTTGTAGAGCCCTTTTGACAACCGATGCTGATCAAACTCCTTCGATCGATGTCTGCCAATTTTTTGAATGCTCCAGATTATCAGCAGATGTGCTTGAGAGGATGTTGAAGATCTTCCTAAAATTTGGTGGCTCGTAGCTCACCTTCTTACTTTCCGAACTCCAGGTTGAAACCCTGAAGAACTCACTGAAACCCTGTGCACACTTTTTCTTTCTTTTCTTTTTTTTCTCTCGAAAGGATATTTACCTTCACCTTGCACATAAGAATTTCTCACGTCCAGATTTTCTCTCCAAAATTTTTCTTGCACGTGCCCCACTCTTCTCCTCTTAACCTAATCGGGTCAAACCCAACTGAATTCAATTCAATTGGACTTGATCCAAAATTAATTACTCAATCAAATTGAGTTAATTAGTGATCAAATTACTAATTAAACCTCTCATAAATATTGAGTCCAAATCTGATGGGTAATCGGGCATCAGAATTCATCGATATGTAATCCTGATCGAAGAGTCCTAAACCAGTGGGACTCTTGACCTTGGTACCCAAAATGTGTGGAATTCATGATCAGAGAATCCTGATTCTCGATCACAGAATCCCAGACATGAAGGACTCTTCACCAGCTATCATATCAGATAGGAACTTCTAATGTGTGTGACCCTGTAGGTTCGAACCTAAGCCGGTAGCACAGGAACCAATTTCTGTACTAATCGAAGTGACCATCTAGCAATGGTACCCGATGACCGGATAGATCGAATAGTCACAATTACAACACTCAGAACCTACGTGAATATAGTTACTGTATAATTCATCCTTTTGACCTCTGTGTTTAGGATGACTCAGGGTTAAACTGTCAACCCTGATTAGATCATCTGAATCGTGCTCAACTCAAACAGTCCTGTGACTCCTCACAAAGACTACCCTGGCCAAGGTTTTGCTAAATTGAAACACGACTGTACACAGCTCCTAAACTGGAGTGGTCAATCCCATCTTGACACATGCACCGAAAAGTCAAGTACTTGACTACACCCAGCAGCCTTCCGTCACTGAATTAGAAACTCAAGTAGTCCAGTGCCTAAGTGCAGTGAGTTGCTTGTAAGTCATCGTGACGGTCTCAGGTCGGAGGGATATTTATACCCATATTCCATCGGAGCAAATCTTGATAGCAGAAATAGCTCCGGAGTCAGTCATGTTCAGTGCAGATGTACCCTTACATCTCACCTATATGCCATATCAGTGTCTCCACACTTATTGGTTAAGAGGACAACCAACCTATATGGCACACAACGACCTATGCTTGATAAATGTTGTCATCCTTGGTAACAACATATCATTTGGTCGTGAACAGATTTAAGGACTAAACAACAAATCCTCCTTTGTCGAGTCTAAATAGTCCTAAGGACTTCACTACAACATAGGAGTTCATTAGAAGATGAAACATTTTATGATGAAAACTGACAAAATAATTTTTATTAATTCATAATTCATGTACATATACAAAAATGAGCACAACCGTCAACAGGCTAATGATTGGCTTTGGGATACTATTTCCAACAATCTCCCACTTGGCCTAAAGCCAATCGGTGCAGTATCTAATATCCATCTTTGACTTATAATCATCAAACTCTTTCACCGCAATGGCTTTAGTGAATGGGTCGGTCAGGTTCTCCTTTCCATCGATCTTCTGAAAGTCGATGTCACCTCGATCCATAATTTTTTGGATGAGATGGTAGCGGCGCAGAATATGCTTCGTCCGCTGGTGTGCCTTGGGTTCCTTCGCCTGAGCAATGGCTCCAGAGCTATCACAGTAGAGCAGAACTGGACCAACAAGGAAGAGTGCTACTCTGAGCTCGGTGATGAATTTCCTCAGCCACACCACTTCTTTGGCAGCATCTAATGCAGCGACATACTCCGCCTCACAAACTGAATCAGCTACTGTGTGTTGCTTGAAACTCTTCCAGCAGATAGCCCCACCATTAAGGGTAAAAATAAATCCTGACATATTTTTGCTGTCATCGTGATCAGACTGAAAACTAGAGTCTGTAAACCCTATAAGTCTCAAGTCCGATTCACCATAAACAAGCCACTGGTCCTTAGTATTTCTTAAATACTTCAGGATGGTTTTAACAATCTTCCAGTGATTCTCCCTTGGATCAGATTGATATCTACTCACTACCCTAGTGAGTATGCCACATCTGGTTGTGTACATGTCATGGCGTACATGATAGATCCCACTGTCGAAGCATATGGAATCCTACCCATACGCTCTCTCTCTTGAGGTGTTGTCGGACAATTCCTCTTCGAGAGAGAAATTCCATGGCCTATCGATAGATAGCCTTTCTTGGAATTCTCCATGCTGAACCTTTTCAACATAGTATCTATGTACGTAGACTGGGATAAACCAAGCAATCTTTTAGATCTATCCCTATAGATCCTCATCCCTAGGATGTAGGAAGCTTCTCCCAGATCCTTCATGAAGAACTGTGACGACAGCCAAATCTTTATTCCTTGTAATACAGGGATATCATTCCCTATTAAGAGAATATCATCCACATACAATACAAGAAATACTACTACTGGACCATTAGCCCACTTATAAATGTAGGGCTCTTCTCCATTCTTAACGAAGCCATACGTCTTAATCATCCTATCAAAATGTATGTTCCAACTCCGGGATGCCTGCTTAAGTCCATAAATGGACCTCTGTAGTCTGCACACCTTAGACTCATCTGTGGATGTGAATCCTTCAGGTTGTATCATATACACCTCTTCATTCAACTCTCCGTTTAGGAAAGCTGTCTTCACATCCATCTGTCAGATTTCATAGTCCAGATGGGCAGCTATCACAAGCATAATCCTAATGGATTTGAGCATTGCCACAGGAGAAAATATCTCGTCATAGTCTATACCATAACGTTGACGATATCCCTTGGCAACCAGATGGGCTTTATAGGTTTCCACCTTTCCGTCTGCACCCCTCTTCCTCTTGAAGATCCACTTACTCCCTATGGGTTTTACTCCTTCGGGTGGGTCAACCAATTCCACACATCGTTGACCTTCATGGACTCCATTTTGGATTTCATGGCCTCTAGCCATTTCTCAAAGTCGGGTCTCTGCATTGCATCCATGTAGGTGATCGGATCCTCATCATTTTCATCAAGTTCGATAGGATCGTCGTCCTAGACCAAGAAACCATAGTCTCTGTCCAGTTGATGTGGAACTCTACCAGATCGCCTTAAGGGTGCTTGAACAATGGGCTCCGGATCTGATCTAATCAAATCTGATTCAGGTTCAGCAACTTGCGTCGGATTTTCCACCTGTCGAATTTTGTCAAGTTCGACCTTAGAGGCAACAGTCCCTTCAACAAGGAACTCCCTTTCCAAAAAGATTGCCTTAAGACTGACAAACACTTTTTGCTCATCAGCTAGGTAGAAGTAATACCCTTTGGTCTCTTTTGGGTACCCTATAAAATTATACTTGTCAGACCTAGGTTCAAGCTTGTCTGTAATTAAACGTTTAACATAAGCCAGACATCCCCAAACCCTAAGGTGCGAGAGTACTGGCTTACGTCCTATCCATATCTCATATGGCATTTTGGTTACAAACTTACTTGGAATCCTATTTAGAAGGTAACAAGCTGATTCGAGCGCATATCCCCAAAGAAAGATCGACAGACCAGCAAACCCCATCATGGATCGAACCATGTCCAACAAGGTCCGATTCCTCCTTTCAGACACACCATTATGCTGTGGTGTTCCAGGAAGTGTCCACTGAGAGAGAATCCCATTCTTCCCAAGATATGTCAGAAAATTATTGGAAAGGTATTCACCTCCTTGATCAGATCGAAGAGTTTTAATACACTTTCCAGTGTGTTTTTCTACCTCATTTCAGAATAGTTTGAACATTTCAAATGACTCCGACTTATGCTTCATTAAATAGACATACCCATACCTCGATAGGTCATCTGTGAAGGTTATAAAATAGAAATATCCACCTCTTGCACTTGAGCTCATGGGTCTACATACATCAGAATGTACCAGAGCCAAGAGTTCACTGGCTCGCTCACCTTTTTCAGTAAAAGGTGACTTGGTCATTTTACTAAGAAGACAGAACTCACAGGTTGGAAGTGATTCATAATCACCTACTTCAAGAATTCCTTCTTGAGCCAACCTGTTTATCCTGTTCTTATTGATATGACCTAGCCTACAGTGCCAAAGGTAGACTTCTGACACATTATCTATTCTAGGGCATTTACCGGAGGTTTGAACCATATTAACAGGTTATGATAGAAAGTAAATTCCATTATTAAGTTGTCCAACAAACATTGTAACACCATTCAAAATGATATTGTAAATATTTTCTTTATTAAAAATTGATAACCATTCATGGCCAAAAGGCCTACAGAAATAATATTTAATAAAAAGCTTGGACAATAGTGACATTCACTCAGAATTATATTTCGAAAATTGATTACAAGGTTCATGATTCCTAATGCTAGAACTGAAACTTTACTTCCATCTCCAACGTTCAGAAATCTCTCGCCTTCATCAAATCTCCTACTGACCTGCAGACCCTGCATCGAATTGCAAATATGATAAGGGCTTTCGATATCCAATACCCAGGCAGTAGTATCACAAATGAAAAAGTTGCAAGGTGTTATCATATAAGTACCTTGCTTCTTCTTCGACCTGTTCGGATCTAGTGAGGCAATGTATAGAGGACAGTTCCTCTTCCAGTGCCCCTACTTCTTACAAAAGAAGCACTCCGCCTGGCTCTGGTCGGGCTTGCGCTTGTTGGTCTGACCCTGTGCAGACATCCCAGCATGCGGCTGCACCTTCTTATTCTTCTTCTTCTTGTTCTTCTTCCCTTTCTTAAAGGGTCGACGACCAGAAGAAGACCCTCCCACAATATTTACCGACTCCTTATGGAGCTGGTGGTCCTTCTCAAAGTTCTGCAGCAACCCCAACAAGCTGTGGTAGTTCACTGCAGGCTTTGTCATTCAAAATTGAGTAAGGAAGGGAAGGTAGGACTTGGGCAGAGAATTAAGGATTGCATCCTTACCGAGCTGCTCGTGCAGGAAAAAGCCCAGTTTACTTAGGTGCTCAATCATTTCGATCATGTACAGTACATGATCAGTGACTGAGGCTCCATCTCTCATCCGAACATTGAAAATGGCATAACTAGTTTTGTGCCTTTCAACATCGTCAAGCGTGCCAAAAGAGTCGTTCAATATTTGAAACATCTCCTGTGGTTGGGCGTTCTCGAACCTGCGGCTGAACTCATCATTCATTGCCGCCAGCATAATGCACCGAACGGTGGTGCGATCGTTGAGCCACTTCGGGTAAGTGTCTCGGACCACCCCTCTAGCATTCGGGGCTGGCTCCTCAGGTGCCAAATCCGTTACTACATAAAGGATCCGCTCATGCTCAGGGATGATTTTTAATTTTCGATACCAGCTATCGAAATTAGGTCCCATGAGCTTGTCATTATCTAATAATGACCGGAGCGAAAGGGTAGTGGCCATAGCTGCATAAAGAAAAACCAAACCTATATTAGTACATAAATTATTAATGTTAAAGACTTGAACTTTAGTCTAAAGTTTCTCTCAGTATTTTTACGAATTGGTAGCCTCAACCTCCAATTCGAGGAATTACTTTAATTCCTTAGTGGGTACTAGAATCCACACAGACTACACACGAGCCCAACTTTGGTTGGTCAATCCATGTGCATCTATGGGTAGGTTCATAACCAGTTATTTCTCTAAACAACTTCTAATAATTGATTTTGCCCTTGAACCTAATCAGTAGGCTTTGGCCTCCACTGAAAAGATCTGGTTAGGTCCAACCATTAACATGACTTGATTTGATGAATCAGACCAACAAATGATCAGGTCCGATTTTGGCCGGCCAACCTGACCACCATCAGAAAGACTCAAACCAAATTATCATATTATGAATGATAATTCCATTAGTCAATAAGCACCAGGCCTTTGGGCCTCCAATGATTATTAAACTAATGGACTCATTATCACTCACTTAATGGGAGGCTATGATTTAGTTATCAATATAACTTAATCATTTTTAGGACCTAATAATTTTTGAAGATTTTATTAAAGAATCGAAGAGAAAAAAATATCCAGCCAATTTCAATCCTTCCACTGACTTCACCAAGTCAGATTAAAAAGGATTTACTTAAAGCTGGCATTAGGAGCACCTAAATCAGTCAAACTTATTTACCTAATGACATGGATGAGCCCTAATCACCAAGTGATCTAATCAAAACCTAATTCATCAGGTTGGCTAGGTAAGTGAGATCAGTGGTGGGGATAAGCCATTAACTCGTCAGAGATCGAATCACTGCGAGTAGCTCCCGCTTAAAAACCACTGGTCAAACTGCCAAACTTACCTTTGACACCAACCGGTTCATTAGTTTTAATTTGATCAACTTAGTAAATAGAGTTCCACCGCGTAGCCATGAATTAAGTCCATCTTGGTCTAGTTAAAGACATGGACCCATTCAACTACAACTATTGGAGTTGAGTCTAGAGTATCCTTGACCTAATCTAATTCAACTTTTGATTAGATTTGACCAATTACTCTAATTTAGTCAATTTCTTTAAGCTAACCTTAGGTCTAACCTAATTATGGACCTAATCCATCTAACCCATTGACCCACAAGTTTATGCAATTATCTTAGGTCTTAATTCATAATTCTAGACCTACTAGATAATACTTAATTCTTTTAATTTAGTATTTGGGCTGATAGGTCAGGGTTTGGCATTTCGAAAATAATTTTTAAATTTGAAAAGTTTTATTTTTTGTTCACCAAATATGTTGACTCATTTCACAAATAGATCAGCACATTTCATAAATAGCAATCCTATTGCTAATTACATAACAGAAAATAACTTAAAAAAAAATCATGAATATTTCTTTAGATCTAATCTAACACATTCATGATAAATTTTACAATTAAACCTTTATAATTAATTCCTTTCGCTGCTTCATCTGCATGAGATATAATTGCAGCGGTACCCCTACTGCCATAAGAGACCCCATCGAATGGGAGGAGAGGGCCTTTAAATCCTACTTTTCTCCTATGACCGGACGGCCATGGCAACCAACCCAATTTGATTACTTACTACTTAGATCAAGTATATCTAAATATACCAATTTCAAAATTTAAATTTCAAATTTTAAATTTTAAATTTTAAATTTTGAAATTCAAATTTCAAACAAATTTTAAATTTCAAATTTTAAATTTTTGAATTTTAAATTTTGAATTTCAAATTTTAAATTTTAAATTTTGAATTTCAAATTTTTGAATTTTGAATTCGAATTTCAAATTTGAAAATTCAAATTTCAAATTTTGAATTTCAAATTTTTGAATTTTGAATTTCGAACAACTTTCAAAATTCAAATTTCAAATTGTAAACTTTTAGATTACAACTTAATCTATGCATGCAAATATATATATCATATCTAAGAACCTGGCTCTGATACCATTTGTGGGGAAAATCAGTGCAGGGGTAAAATGATAATTTTAAAACTTTTTCAAAATCACTATTTTACAATGGAAATTATTAATTAATCTAATTAATTAATAAAAATTTACCCTACACTAGGATCTAAATATGATATATAGTATGCATGCATTTAAATTTGAATTTTAAATTTGAACAGTAAACACTTTACTGTAATGTGTTCAGAACACAATACCTTTGTGCGGGTAATAGATCGCCGCAATCTGATCACCGTCGGGAGAGTCTGATCATCGTGATGCAGCCACATAGTGTGTCTGGCCTCTGCAAATCATCCACATGAAGCTCCCGATCTGATCGACTCCTCACAGTGCTAGCTCATTGTAGAGCCCTTTCGACGGCTGATGCTGATTGAACTCCTTCGATTGATGTCTGCCAATTTTTTGGATACTTCAGATCATCAGCAGATGTGCTTGAGAGGATGTTGAAGATCTTCCTAAAATTTGGTGGGCTCACGACACTCGTAGCTCACCTTCTTACTTTCCGAACTCCAGGCTGAAACCCTGAAGAACTCACTGAAACCCTGCGCACACTTTTTCTTTCTTTTCTTTCTTTTTCTCTCGAAAGGATATTGACCTTCACCTTGCACACAAGAATTCCTCATGCCCAGATTTTCTTTCTAAAATTTTTCTTGCACATGCCCCACTCTTCTCCTCCTTTTAAAATAATGTCAAACGTCTTATCCACGTGAGAGGATAAAGATGAGTAATTGTACATTTGAATTCCAATCAAATTTTGAATTCAAATGGAAACCAATTTATCCCTATCCACTAAGGCATGAGAAAAGGAGGGTGTGGCTTAATTTGTGCATGAGTGATTTCATGAGAAACATTTTCTCGTGTAATAAATGGGGCGTTAAAAGAGGATAAGGTCAAGGCGCTAAGATTGGTTGCTCATTCAAATTCAAACTTTATTTTAAATTTGAATGGCCAATCAATCATCCTTATCCACTCATTTGGCACATTAAAGTAGGACATGAGGAGGGTTTTGCATGAGAAAAAATTTATGAGAACTTTCTTCTCATGAATTCAAATGGGTGCAGTGGAAGTGAGGTGGCGCAGGGAGAATGGGTCAAGGTGGTTTCATTATTTAAACCAACCTAATTGAACCAAATAAGTTAGGCCCAATTAGACTAATTTAAATCTAACTAAATTAGGCTTAATTAGACTCAATAAAATTCTAATCAAATCAGAAATTGATTAAGCCCAACCCCTGATCAAATCTGGGACCAAACCATCTCGACGATTAGGTCAACTCTTAACCTAATCGGGTCAAACCCAACTGAATCCAATTCAATTAGACTTGATCCAAAATTAATTACTCAACAAATTGAGTTAATTAGTGATCAAATCACTAATTAAACCTCTCATAAATATTGAGTCCAAATTCGATGGGTAATCGGGCATCAGAATTCATCGATATGTAACCCTGATCGAAGAGTCCTAAACCAGTGGGACTCTTGACCCTGGTACCCAAAATGTGTGAAATTCATGATCAGAGAATCCTGATTCTCGATCATAGAATCCCAAACATGAAGGACTCTTCACCAGCTATCAGATCAGATAGGAACCTCTAATGTGTGTGATCCCGCAGGTTCGAACCTAAGCCGGTAGCACAGGAACCAATTCCTATACTAATCGAAGTGACCATCTAGCAATGGTACCCGACGATCGGATAGATCGAATGGTCACAATCGCAACACTCAGAACCTACGTGAATATGGTTACTGTATAATTCATCCTTTTGACCTCTGTGTTTAGGATGACTCAGGGTTAAACTGTCAACCCTGATTAGATCATCCGAATCGTGCTCAACTCAAATAGTCCTGTGACTCCTCACAAAGACTACCCTAGCCAAGGTTTTGCTAAATTGAAACACAACTGTACACAGCTTCTAAACTGGAGTGGTCAATCCCATCTTGACACACGCACCGACAAGTCAAGTACTTGACTACACCCAGCAGCCTTCCATCACTGAATTAGAAATTCAGGTAGTCCAGTGCCTAAGTGCAGTGAGTTGCTTGCAAGTCACCGTGGCGGTCTCAGGTTGGAGGCATATTTATACCCATATTCCATTAGAGCAAATCTTGACAGCAGAAATAGCTCCAGAGTCGGTCACGTTCAGTGCAGATGTACCCTTACATCTCACCTGTATGCCATACCAGTGTCTCCACACTCAATGGTTAAGAGGACAACCAACCTATATGGCACACAACGACCTATACTTGATAAACATTATCATCCTTGGTAATAACATATCATTTGGTCGCAAACAGATTTAAGGATTAAACGATAAATCCTCCTTTGTCGAGTCTAAATAGTCCTAAGGACTTCACCACAACATAGGAGTTCCTTAGAAGATGCAACATTTTGTGATGAAAAATATCAAAATAATTTTTATTAATTCATAATTCATGTACATATACAAAAATGAGCACAACCATCAACAGGCTGATGATTGGCTTTGGGATACTATTCCCAACACAAAAGCCTCAATAATCAACTATGCAGCTTATCTTTTTAGTTGTCAAAGTCTTATCAGCTTACAATGCAATTCTTGACTGATCTGGACTCAATGCTCTCAAAGCAGTAGTCTACACTTACCATTTGTTGGTTCACTTTCTAATAAAAAATAGAGTTAGAGAAATGAGTAAGGATCAAATACTTGCCATACAATATTTCTTGTCAACTGTCAAAGTGAAAAAAACCACTAGAAGCCCTACCAATTGAAGGCCCAGAACATAAAGATGAGATTGGCAAAAATTAAGGTAAACTGGTTGAATAACTTATTGCCATTCCACTAGGTGAGGATCCAGAAAAGACTATCTAAATTGGAGCTCAACTAAAATCCAATCTGAAAGAACATCTGGTATCATTTCTTTGAACTAATGCCAATATCTTCACTTGATCAGCTTTAGACATGCCAGAAATATTTGCCGATATCATTGCATATAAATTGAATATTGATTCAAAGTATCATCTAGTTCATCAAAAGAAAAGGAATTTTTCTTCCAAAAGAAAAGGAGTTTTGCTTCCAAAAGATAAAAAGCTATAGATGAAGAGGTTGGTAAGCTTTTAAAAGCAGACTTCATTAGAGAGGCACATTATCCAAAGTGGATAGCTAATGTTATTATGATAAAAAAGATAAATGACAAATAGAGGATCTGCATCGACTATACTGATCTCAACAAAGTTTGCCCAAAGGATAATTTTTCTTTGTCGAGAATAGATCAACTTATTGATGCCACCTCAAGACACAAGCTTTTCAGCTTCATGGATGCCTTCTCTAGTTATAATCAGATAGAATGGCATCAAAAAATGAAGAAAAGATAGCTTTTGTTATAGAAAGAGATTTGTATTATTATAAAATGATATCTTTTGATCTTAAAAATGTAGGTGCTATATACCAACGTCTAGTTAATAAAGTTTTCAAACATCAAATCGATCACAATATGGTGGTCTATATTGATAACATGCTGGTAAAGAGTACTCAAGCAGATCGGTATATAGTTGATCTTGAAGAAGCCTTTAAGGAACTTTGGAAGCACCAATTAAAAGTCAATCCAAACAAGCATGCCTTTGGAGTAACATCGAAAAAATTTTTGGATTGTTTTGTAACTCAAAGAGGAATAGAGGTGAATTCGAAAAGATTCAAGCATTACTGAAGATGAAGCATCCAAATACTATCAAAGAGGTGCAATGACTTATAGGATGAGTGGCATCACTTAGTCTATTTATCTCTAGATTGGCTAAGAAATATCTCCCTTTCTTCAAAATCTTGAGATAAATTAAGAATTTTAATTGGTCAGAAGAATGCTGGATTACATTTGACGACCTCAAAAAGCACTTCGATTCACCACCACTATTATCAAAGCCCATTGAAGATAAGGAATTATATATGTATTTATCTATTTCACCTAACACTATTAGTTCGATCCTAATCGAGAAGATGCAAGTATGCAAAGGCCAATCTACTATACAAGTAAACTATTATGGGATGCTGAAATTCGATATTCAAATGTATAAAAAATGATCTATGCTCTTATTACATCAGCTCGACAACTTCGACCTTATTTTCAAGCTCACTTAGTTATTATCTTGATCGATCAGCCCCTGAGATTAGTCTTATAATAGCTAGACACTTCAGGTCAAGTGGCAAAATGGGCTATTGAACTCAGTGAGTTCAATATTCGTTATCGACCTTAACCAACAATGAAGGCATAGATCCTAACTGATTTCATCTTGGAGTGTATAATTTTTGATGAAGAGCCAACCTCAGAAAGTTCTAAGGAGATTATTGAAAGCCTATATTGGGTCTTACATGTTGATGGAGCTTCAAACTTTAAGAGAAGGGGAGCTAATTTAATCTTGGGTAGTTCTGAGGGTGTTGTCACTGAACATGCACTTAGATTCAATTTCAACACCTCAAACAATGGTGCTGAGTATGAAGCCCTGACTACTAGGCTTAAAATGACAATGGAGCTAGGGATCAAGAGTTTAAAAGTCTTTACTAATTCCTAACATATCACCAGATAGTTACGAGGTCAATTTAAAGCTATAGATTTTATATGGCTCAATACTTGTAGAATGTAAAAGAGCTATCAAAAAGCTTTGAAGATCTGAAAGGGATACAAATTTCAAGATCAGAGAATGCCTGAGTTGATACCTTGTCGCATCTTGCTACATTGGGATTCCCAAAATTCAGCCAAAATGTCATCATTGAATATTTGGAGAAATTCAGCATTGAAGTTCTCATCTTACAAGTCAATCATGAACCAAGCTAGATTGATCCACTACTCAGCTATGTCGCCAGTGGAATTCTACCAACTGATCCTATATAAGCAAGAAGAATCAAAAGGCAAGCTTTATGATATGTGCTTCAATTATATAAAAGGTCATACTATCTTCCTTTACTTCGATGTCTATGACCATCTGAAGCTGATATGCCCTTTGAGATGTCCATAAAGGGATATGGTGTAATCACTTGGGGGATAGGTTATTGGTGTATAAGATCATCCGACAAGGATATTATTAGCCAACTATTCAATAAGATGTGGCTGACCTTATCAATAAATATGACCAATGCCAAAGGTACGCCAATATTTAACATCAACCTACTGTCAAACTCCTTCCTATTATGGCACCATGGCATTTTACTATCTGAGAAATAGATATCTTTGGACCTTTCTTAATGGCGATAGGACAAAGAAAATTTTTGATAATAGCTATTGATCTCTTCACCAAGTAGATGGAAGCAGAGCCCTTGGCATAAATTTTTGGAAAAAAAATATAAGATTTTGTTTGGAAGTCATTTATCTATCACTTTGGTCTACTTTGAGTTATTATCACTGATAATAGGTGATAATTTGATAATCTACAGTTCAAAAATTTTTACACAAAACTTCACATTGACCATAGGCTCACTTAGATAGGACATCCACAATCAAATGAAGAAGTCAAAGTCACCAATCATATCATCCTCCAAGATCTAAAAATAAGGCTCATTGAAGCAAAAGAACTTTAGGTAGATAAGCTCTACAGCATCCTATGGGCCTATAGAACTACACCTCAGGGTCCGACCGAAGAGACACCATTCAAGCTTACCTCTGGAGCAAAAGCTATAATATCAATAGAAATTGCGTTACTGATGACCAGAGTAGAACACTTCTTCGAAAAAAGCAACTCAGATCAATTGAGAACCAACCTAGATCTACTTGAAGAAATAAGAGAAGGAGCTCGAGTATGCATGGCAACTTACAAACAAAGAGTAGCCAAATATTACAATGCTTGTGTAAAATCGAAGTTCTTTCATAAAGGAGACCTTGTTCTTCATCGAGCAGAAGTCTTAAAGCCTACAGAACCAAGAAAGCTTACTCCAAATTAGGAAAGACCCTATTAAATCATCGAAGTCATTCATCCAAGAGCATATAAAATTAAAAACTTAGATGGTTCAGCAATTCTACATACTTGAAACACTAAAAAACTCAAAATATGTTAGCAATAAATTTTCAATAACATTTTTGATGCATGAATTCTCATCCAAATGAGGTCAGATCATTCGACAAAATGAGAATGTTAAACAAATCAATTCTTGTCCAAACGAGGTCAGGTATTCGACCAAAAGAGGACATCATGAAGCATAAATTTTCATCCAAATAAGGTTGGGTCATTCAAACAAATAAGGATGTTAAAATTGTTAAATATATGTCTTAGAAACCAATATGGCTGACATATTGTAATAAATTTAGGACACAATTTTATACTTAATTCATTAATTTGATCAATAAAAGAACAAGTTTATTTTTATTTAAGTATGATGTATCCTTGAATCGTCTATGAAATTAATATTTTGATACAAGATGTTGAGAATTAGAGATATGTATATAATTCTTAAATACTTCCGATCATAGTATTATCATGAGGATGGTGATCGATCTGGATAGATCGATGTATAGATCACTTTCTTCAGGGTAGATGAGTCTCTGATCTACAGTGTAGAGATACTAAGCGACGAGTGCGTATAGTTATTAAAGAACAACTAGTACTAACCATGATCATAGGAGAGATCACTTAGATTTCTAATCGATCGTCAGTGATTGTCTCGATACTCTAGTTGTATGAATGATCTTTTGATCTATGATGGTATGACTATTCGTAATAAGGCAGCTGTAGCTTGACTAACATATAAACATGATCTCAATAAATTCTTGCAATAGATGTTGGTGATAGTTGATCTACTGTAGGAGTAAGATACGCATCTAGATACAATCTATTGATCTTGATAGAGATGAGTAGTCCTATAAGATTTAAGAGGCTAAGTCTAAGAGTCTATAGCCACATAGTGTGATTGATGAAAAAAAATTTTCATGAGGATCGCAATTAAACTTGAGCTGATCGAATCTATCATATGACTGATGATGAGGTTTAACGATTTTCTTAAATTTATACCCTAGAAATCAATTATTGGCTGACACATTATGTAATTTTAGGGTCTAAACTTGTACTTATAATCTTTTTATTATCAATAATAGATTTTTTCTTTTCAATCATATTTATGTGTCCATGATTTATCTTAAAAATTAATAAAGATAATTTTTATATATTCTTAAAGAGTTAAAAATTTGAGACATATATTAATCAGTGGTTAATTTCTAAATACTTTCAAATAAAAGATCATCATGGAGGATAGTGATCAATCCATTTAAGATCAGTACACAATTCACCTTCCTTATGGGTAGATGAGTCTCGGGTCTGTAGTGTAGAGACACTGAGATGAAGGTATAGATGGTTGTTAGAGAACCACATGGATATTTACTCACTCGTCAGTGGTCTTCTCAATGCTGCAGTGGTGTGAGTGGTCTTTTGACCTGCGATGCCATTGGCTATTCGCAATGAGGCAATTGGGTTTGACTGCACGTTCTCTTGATCCCTAGCCATTCGAGTCCTTGCTATGTATATTGGCTTCAGTAGGTTCAAGTTTGCTATTTGGAGTAGGATGCACCTACATAAAATCTATCAATCTTGATAGAAAAGAAGAAGTTGTATGTGATTTATGAGACTGAGTTCAAAAAATTTTTAGCCAAAGCAAGTGTGAATACTGAAAAAAAAAAATTACATAATTTATAAATGAATTCAAATCGAGCCAATCTTGCATATGACTGATGATGGGGTCTGACGAGTTCTCCATGACCTCCGTCAAGTCGAGACTCATGATAGAAAGACTGAATCATATGAAAACTGCACCTAAAAGTTCATACTTTTATTCTACTGAGTTGTCACTACATACTGCTAAATATTACTGATAGATTGTGAGACTCATCAGGCATCATCTTGATGATCGATGGCCCTCGAAGAGTAGAATTGAAAATATTCTAATTCATCGAAAAGAGTTTCGATGATATTGTGATGGAGATCACAATATATCTCACTACCAGATAGAATGAAATCTATGGGGTCACACATTAAGAGATTTAATCTTAAATTTACCAATTGAGCTTGTGAAGTTCAATTGGGTTAGGGTTTATTAAAATTCTATTAGATTTGAGAGAATCATGCTAGCACATCGTTAAATCTAATTCTTCTCGAGACTTCGATTTGATCAAATCCATAGCTTTGAACCTAACCTAAATCTATTTGGATTTAATTGGGCTCTTAATTGTGAGCCCAAGAAGATTTGATTAAGTCAATTAGTTGGTATAATTATCCTGACATTATCTCTTCTTTATCTCTTAATTATCTCTAAGTGTGTATGTGGAATAAATGAAAGATTAGGTGGCACCTTCCTTCTCTTTTGGTAGGAATTGGGTGCCAAATCCTTGAGGGGCCCACCCCCTCTTATGTGGCATGGCGTGGAGGAGAGAGAGGTGGGGCCACATCCCATTTTTATTTGGATAGAAACCCTACTGTGGGGTGCCAACTCTTGTACTTGCTTAAAGGGGCTGATCATATATCATTTATATCTAATTTTAATTAGAATAAATTAGATTAAAAATATAAAAGATTCTTATGAGATAAGGATCTAACTTTTTTAAGATAATTGGGTTCCTACTATGTGTCAGGGTAGTGCCTATATAAGGGGTATGTCTCTAGGGTCTCTCGTTAATTGATTTTTGGTGAAAATCTCTCCCTTTCCCTTCTCCATGCCTCCTCTCCTCCCTCTCTTCTCTTCCATGCCCAAGAGTTGGGCATCCTCTTTTTCCACATGCCACGAGGTGCTGCTTTGTCTTCAGGAGTGAAGATCGAGGAGAAGAAGAAGAAGGCTGCTAATCAAAGAGTTGATCTCACAGTCCAGATCAAGGTGTTGATCAAAGTACTCAAGGTTAAGATTCTTCTTAGAAAGAAGAGTCTTTTATGAAGAGAAATTAGTTCGAGATTGGTCTCGATGGATATCCGTAGAGGTCAGACATATGTGCGGCTCAAACATCTACGAATCCGTGATCATCAGAAGTGGTGAATATCTACCTATGCCAAGGTAATGAGATCTAATCTCATATTTATTTCTAAATTTTAGATTGTATATATGTATTTTCTCCTAGGCTAGAGTAGGATTAGATTTGATCTCTTGCATGTGGGGTTAAAATATTTAACCTGTTTTATTTTTTACTGCATATTTTAAAAATTTTAAAATCTATACATACTGCCTACCCGATTTTCTAACAGTGGTATCAGAGCTAGATTTTTTGAAAATACATATGATTTGATTTTTAGATTAGATTTGAAAGTTTTAATAATTTAAAATTAATTTTTTACTAATATAAGGTTGTCCTGGTATAGGATTTATCTCCTATATTATAAAGATTATCCTAGCATAAGATTGATTGATTTTAAAAATTATTTTTGAAATAATTAAATCAAATATTTTAGATCTAAAAATTAATATATGTGATATGTTTAATTTTATATTTAGATCTGAAATTAGAATGATTAAAAATTTACATCAAACTGATATAAGGTTATCCTAATATAGGGTTTACCCCCTATATTATAAAGGTTGTCCTAGTTTGATGTAAATAGGTTTTTGTAAAGATATTTTCAAAATATTTTAATTATTATTTTAGATCTAATTTTATATGTATTTGATATATATAAATTTAATTTTAGATCTAAAATTTAATGTATATGTGATACATATTTAATTTAGATCTGAAACTATATATATTTGATATATGAGATTAGGTTTATATCTGAAACAGTTTCAAGATCATAAGCCACTAATTGCATGTAATAAAATATAATCTAAAAATTTTTTTTAGATCTAAAATTATGTTGTTGCATGTGGGTATGGGTTGAATAAATTAGATATAGTGATCAAACTACAATTAGGGTCTAATTGATTAGATCAAGCAAGAACCCATTTTCAATTTTGAGCAATTGATTGAACCTAATCATGGATGATTAGGATTAGATCAAAGAGGCTCAAAGTCGAGCTTAATTGTAGTTGATCGCATCGATTCATATTTTGATGTGAGTTGATTGACTCAAGATCAAATTTGGCTCAGTGGTTCAGATTTGTTTCAATAGGTTAACCTAATCAATTCTAATCGATCAATTTGGTATCTAAGACAAGTATTTAGATGGTAATTATTTAATTGATTCCATTGTCTGACCTGATTAATTCTGATTGATGTCTAAGGAAAGCAACGGGGGGACCCTCATGCATCTTAACTTATCTGGCCATCTTGAGAGATTCAGTTTTGTGTTAGGTTACTTGTTGACTCGAGTTCACATATGCCGACTAGGATGGTTAGACATATTGATGTGCTGACCTAATTTAATCAGTCGGATGTCAAATCTGCTAATTTAGAAGAGATCTAAATCCAAATCTCCTCATTACATATTAAGTCTAGAGGTCTTCCATCATTGTAGAGATGTGGATGCCTTCCTGGCATTAATCATTCTCAGCTAGTTACAGTAGTTCGATTACATCGAAAAGGTACAACCACTCTATTGATATTTGATGTCTCAGGATAGAGATGGGGTTGGGTCCAATAACTATTAGGTGAGGGTCTCAATGATGATTTTGCATCCGTCGTGAATGATGGGTCTGACTTAACTAAGAAATGTGCCAATAACTGTTAGGTGAGGTCACAGGACTTAGAGACCAAGCCCACTGCATCTTGCTTAGTGAAGCAATGGATAAAGTGTTGTCCACTCATTGGTCTGTACTCATCAATAACTATTAGGTGAGGTATGTATAGATTAATGGGACTGCAGTATCCACTTGAAATCAATCGCATATAGATTTTCATTTCTCCACCCGAAGAGTGTGAGAGATTCAAAAAAATAATGGGAGCCTTTGTTTATTTTTAAAATTTCTAGAACAAACGATCTTATAAGTATAAAATCTAATTAAAAACTATTCTCTCTGTAGATAACCATGTTAAGTTCAAACCCCTTAGCCTGAATCCTCAATACAAATAGGTTGACGGGCATCAATTATAAAGACTGGCTTCGAAATTTAAGAATTGTTCTCAATTCTGAAAAACTCACACATGTCTTAGATCAGGAAGTGCCTATGTTACCTGCTCGCTCATTTGCTGATCAATGAACTGTACTTGAGAAGTGGATGGATGATGATTACAAGACAAAGTGCTACATCTTAACATCCATGTCCAATGATCTTCAGCAACAGCATGAAGATATGAGGACTGCCAGAGAGATGTTGGTTCATCTGTAAGAGTTGCATGGTGAATAGAGTCGTATAGCTCGCTTTGAGGTCTCTTGAAGACTTTTCAGAGTGAAGATGCGTGATGGATAGTCTGTCAATGATCATTGTCTGACAATGATCAAGGACATAGAGAAGCTTCAGAAGCAAAAATTTGAAAGATTGTTATTATGTACCTGCAGTCAGTAAAAATTTGATTTCTATCTCTGTGTTGGCATAGAATAACTATAATTTTTATTTCAATAAAGATATATATTTAATTTATTTTGAAAATAAAATTATTGCATTTGCTTTCTTAATTGACGGTCTTTACCATTTGCATACGAATGCGAGTATAAACATTAACGAGCAAATAGTGAATGCCATAGGGTCTAAGAGACCTAGAGATAGGATTAGCCAAAAGTATCTATGGCACCTTAGGCTAGACCATATTGGAAAGGACAGATTCAACAAGCTGGAGAAAGATGGTCTTCTCAGACCATTGACTTTCGAGACTTATCCAGTCTGTGAATCGTGTCTTCAAGAAAAAATAGCCAAGCTGCCCTTTGTGGGATAAAGAAAAAGGGACACTAAGATATTAGCCCCGATACACATTGATGTGTGTGGTACATTTGATGTACAAGCCAAGAGTAGCTATATCTACTTCATAATCTTTACTGATGATTATTCACAGTATAGGCTTGTGTATCTGATGCATCGAAAGTCTGAAGTTTTTGAAAAGTTCATAGAATTCAGACATGAAGTAAAAAAATAGATCGAAAAACTCATAAAGATCCTTCGATCAGATCGAGGAGGAGAATATCTTAGTGGAAAATTTCAGATCTATCTTAAAGATCATGATGTAGTCTCACAGTGGACACCTCCAGAGACACCTCAGCTCAATGAGGTATCCGAAAGGAGGATTCGGACCCTATTAGATCTGATCTGGTCCATAATGAGCTTCACAGATCTTTCTGACTTTTTTTAAGGACATGCTTTGCTTTCTGCGATTCATCTTTTGAATCAGATTTCCTCTAAATCTATTTTTATCACACCATATGAGTTATGACATGATAAGAAGCCAACTCTTAGATACCTCAAGATTTGAAAATATCTGACCTATGTCAAGTGACAACAAGCAGACAAGTTAGAGGCTAGGTTCTTTAGGGCTCATTTTATAGGGTATCCTAAAGAAATCATGGGATACTACTTCAATCTTCCTAAGGATCACAATGTGATTGTGAGCTGTCATGTCCTCTTCTTAAAAAAAGAATTTATCAAAAATGGAGGCAGTGGGTGGAAGATTGAGCTCAAAGAAAAAATCTTTGAAGAGCATCGAGTTCAAAAATCTGAACCCAATAATGAGCCAGTAGATGTGATACCTCCTCCACCTCATAGATCAAGTAGAATCTTTCGTTCTCCTGAAAGGTACTTTAGTGTTCTTACAAAGAATTTAGAAGAAGTGTTCCTTGTGGGAGATAGAGACATTAGAAATGATCCCAAAACCTATAATGAGGCAATGTTAGATGTAGACACCGAGAAATGGATGGATGTGATGAAGTCAGAAATTGACTCCATATATTCCAATCAGGTTTGGTCCTTCATAGATCTACCTAAAGGTATGGTATCCATTGGGTGTAAATAGATTTACAAAAGAAAGATTAGGTCGGATGGTAAGGTAGAGACCTATAAAGCAAAGCTAGTTTATAGTCAATGCGAAGACATTGACTATCATGAAACTTTTTCGCTTGTAGTCATGCTGAAATCCATCCATACTCTGCTTGTCATAGTAGCATTTCATGATTATAAAATTTGACAGATAGATGTGAAAACTACCTTCTTAAATGGATATCTTGAAGAAGATATCTATATGGAGCAGTCTCTGGGTTTCACGTCCAGTGATAGTGATCACAAGGTCTGTAAGCTGCAAAGATCCATATATGGACTTAAGCAAGCATCTCAGAGTTGGAACACTCACTTCAATGATGTAATCAAAATGTTTGATTTCATCAAAAATAAGGAGAAGCCGTGTGTGTACAAAAAGATCAGTGGGAGTGCTGTTACATTCTTCATATTGTACGTGGATGACATTTTCCTTATTGGGAATGATATTTTCATGCTGACATCGATCAAAGTATGGTTGTCGAAAGAGTTCATCATGAAAGACCTAGGAGAAGCTTCCTACATTCTTAGTATAAAGGTCCATAGGGATAAATCTAAGAGAATGATAGGACTCTCACAGTATATGTACATAGAGGAGGTGCTAAAGAGGTTCAGCATGGAAAACTCCAACAAAAATTTTTTGTCCCTTAGATATGGAATTCATCTCTCCAAGAAGATGTGTCCTCACACACCTGAGGAGATCCGGTGCATGAGCAAGATCCCTTTTGCTTTGGTAATAGGAAGCGTCATATATGCCATGTTATGTATATGCTCTGATATAGCACTTGACTGAATGTCATGAGTAGATATCGGGCGAATCTAGATGAAGAACACTGGATTGCTGTTAAGAACATCCTTAAGTACTTGAAAAGGACTAAGAATTTGATGTTGGTCTTTGGTGGAGGATTGGAGCTGAAAGTTGAGGGATACATCGATTCAGACTTTATGGCTGATATCGATGATAGAAAGTCTACATCAGAGTGTATCTTCTTGTGTAATGAGGTGCGGTTAGGTGAAAGAGTTTCAAGTAGTCAATCATTATAGATTCGACCATGGAAGTCAAGTACGTCACCACCTCTGAAGCTGCTAAGGAAGTCTTTTGATTCAAGAAGTTCGTTGTGGAGTGGAGTGTGATGTCATCAAATATCATTGCACTATACTACGACAACAACCATAGCCCTCGCTAAGGAGCCTAGGTCTCACCAGAAGTCCAAGCACATAGAGCGGTAATTTCACATCATACGCAAATACCTCGAGAAAAAATTTATCAAGGTGTAGAGAGTCGACTCCGTGCTGAACATGACGGACCCGCTGACTAAGCCTCTTAGCCAGCAAAAGACCGAAGCTCACCTTAAGAAGATGGGTCTTAGGTATATGGCCAATTAGCTTTAGGTCAAATGGGAGTTTGTTAGATTTGTGCTTTAGAAGCCAATTGTTGACTGACACATTATATAATTTCAAGACTTAAACTTATATTTGTAATCTTTTTATTATCAATAAAGAACTTTTTCTTTTCAATCATGTTTATATGTCTATGATTTATCCTAAAAATTAACAAAGATAATTTTTGTATATTCTTAAAGAGTTAAGAATTTGAGACATACATTAATTAGTGGTTAATTTCTAAATACTCCCGATTGAAGGATCGTCATGGAGGACAGTAATGAATCTATTTGAGATCGGTGCATAGTTAACCTCCTTTGGAGGTAGATGAGTCTCAGGTCTGCGGTATAGAGACACTGGGGTGAAAGTATGGATGGTTGTTAGAGAATAACTTACACGGAGCGTGACCAATATGAGAACCACATGGATATCTACTCATTCGTCAGTGGTTTTCTCGATACTACAGTGGTGTCAGTGATCTTTTGACCTGCGATGCCATTGGCTACTCACAGCGAGGCTACTAAGTTTGACTGCATGTTTTCTTGATCTCTAGCCATGCGGATCTTTGTTGTGTATGTTGGCTTCAATAGATTCAAGTTCGCTATTTGGAGTAGGATGCACCTAGATAGAATCTATCAATCTTGGTAGAAAAAAAAAGTCCTATGTGATTTGTGAGATTGAGTTCAAAAAGTCTTTAGCCAAAGCAAGGGTGAATATTGAAAAAGAGTTTCCATGAGATTCACAAATGAACTCGAGTTGAGCCAATCCTACATATAACTGATGATGGGGTCTGACGAGTAACCTCTGTCAAGTCAGAAATCACGATAGAAAGACTGAACATACGATAACTGTACCTAGAGATTTATACTTTTATTCTACTGGATTGTCACTACATACTGCTAGGTGTCAATGATGGATTGTGAGACTCAGCGAGCATCATCTTGATGATCGATGGCCCTCGAAAGATAGAATTAAAAATATTCCAATCCATCAAAAAAGGTTTCGATGATATTGTGATGGAGATCACAATATATCTCACTATCAGATAGAATAGAATCTATGGAGTCACACATTAAAGAATTTAATCTTAAATTTGCCAATTAGACTTGTGAAGTTCAATTGGGTTAGGATTTATTGAAATCCTTAGGTTTGTGAGAACCATACTAGCACACGGTTAAATCTAATTCTTCTCAGAACTTCGATTTGATCAAGTCCATAGCTTTGAACCTAACCTAAACCTATTTGAATTTAATTAGACACTTAATTGTGATCCAAAAAGAATTTGATTAAGTCAATTAGTTGGCATAATTATCCTAACATTATCTCTTTTTTATCTCCTAATTATCTCTAAATGTGCATGTAGAATAGATGGAAGATTGGGTTGCACCTTCCTTCTCTTTTGGCAAGAACTGGGCACCAAATCCTTGAGGCGCCCACCCCCTCTTATGTGGCATGGCATGGAGGAGAGAGAGATGGGGCCATGCCCCATTCTTATTTGGATAGAAACCCTATTGTGGGGTGCCAAGAGTTGGCACCCCAACTACCTCATATGTATTAGATGGGTACCTTTTGTACCTACTTAAAGGGGTTGATCATATACCATTTATATCTGATTTTAATTGGAATAAATTAGATTAAAAAGATAAAAGATTTGTATATGAGATATATGACATCATGTTATGATCTAAATTTTTGTTTACATCTGAATTTTACATATATATATGAGATATATGCTTGTATATTAAATCTAAAAATTAATTTTATGATTTAAAACTTATCTTTTATGTAAGAAATTTAGATCTAAAATTTAATTTTAAAATCTGAAATTTGTGTTTGTGCATAAGAGTTTTGGTTATGAAAAAATCTAAAATTAGATCATGTAATTAGATTACATTTAGGATTTTTGATTTGAACACAATGGGTCTAATTCAATTAACTCATTAATCAAACTTAGTCAAGTGTTGATTAGAATTAGATCAATTAAGTTATAAGATCATACAATTATTATTGATCAAATCAATTAAACCCCATGTGTAGAATCGATTAACCTAAGAACCTAATTCAGCGATGGCTTGAGCCTGATTCATCTAACTTACCTATTTGGACCAACTGATCTATTGGTATCTAAGATAAGTAATTGAGAGGTGGTTATTTAATTAGTGTCGTTCACTAATCTGATCAATTTATTGGTGTCTAAGAAAAGTAATAGGGGGACCCCCATCGATCTCCACTTATCTGATCAATTTGAAAGATTGAGTCTTGAATAAAATTACTTGATGGTTTGGTTTAGCCCATGTTAATTAGATTGATCATATAATGACTAATTAGATGAGACCTAAATCTAAACCTTCCATAAATATTAAGTCCATAAGTCTTCCACCGTTGTAGATGTGCGGGCGTGCTACTGATATTGATTATTCTCGACTGGTTAAAGTAATTCAGTTGCATCGAAAATATGCAACCACTCTATTAATAAAGAGTTGCTCCAGGTAAGGATGAGGTTGGGCCCAATAACTATTAGGTGAGGGATCTAATGATGGCCTTGCACCTGCTTGTAAATGGTGGGTCGGAATTAACTAAGAAGTGTGATCAATAATTGTTAGGTGAGTCCATATGACTTAGAGACCAAGTCACTGCAACATGCTTAGAGAAGTATCTGGACAAAGAGTTATCCACGTATCGGTATGCATGTTATCAATAACTGTTAGGTGATATACATAGCATTGGTGGGATCGCAGCATCCACTAGAAATACAGTTATCGTGTTAGAGTTTTCATTTTTTATCCAAAGAGTGGAGGGATCCAAAAAATTAGTGGGAGTCATTGTTTGCATCTTAAAGTCTTTAGAGTAAATATAAATTTAAAGTACAAAAGTCTAACTTGAATCTCTACTCTCACAATTAAACAAAATCAGCCTCAAACCCTCTAGTCTGCATCTTTGAATCCAATCGTTTGACCGAAACAAACTATAAAGACTGGCTAAGAAACCTCAAAATTATTCTGACTTCTGAAAAACTAGGTCATATACTCAACCAAAATCTCCTAGTGTTACCAAACCATCCTACTGCAGAGTAAAGAACTACTTATGAAAAGTAGACGGATGAAGATAATTGGGTCAAGTGTTATGTGCTGTCATCCATGACAAATGAGTTGCAGAGCCAACATGAGCATATGTCCATTGCCAGGGCTATGATCACTCACCTACAAGAGTTGTATAGTGAGTAGAGCCGTACAATGCACTTCGAAATATCCAAAAGACTCTTCAATCTAAAGATGCACGAAGGGCAGTCAGTCCATAAGCATTGTATGACAGTGATCAAGGACATTGAGGAGCTTGGGAAGCTCGGACTTGATATGTAAAAGGAATTACAGATGGATTTAATCCTTCAATCTTTTACTAGTTCATGTAGTTAATTTATTATAAATTTTTATATAAACAAACTTGATTGTACTATACCCGAACTTGTCAATATGTTGGTCACTATGGAGGAAACCTTGAAGAGTTCAAGGAGAATTGTTCTTACTTTGGAGCGAACTTCTTTGACCAAGAGAAAGTCTGATTGGAAGAAGAAGAACAAATTCATTAAGAAGTAGAAGAAAGAGAGCAAGCCAAAGAAGGACATTCCAAAGAAGGCTGAAGCAAAGAGAAAGTATTTCCACTATGATGCTGATGGCCACTGGAGAAGGAACTTGTTGGATGTGTGTTCTAAAAGCCAATCTTGACTGATATATACTTTTCTCTAGGATATATTTTGTACTTGTTGGGCAATCTTAATAATCAATCATGTTTATGTGCCCATGATTTGTCTTAGAAATTAACAAAGATGATTTTGTATATTCTCGTGTTAAAAATTTAAGACATACATCATTAGTGATTAATTTCTAAATACTCTCGATCGAAGGATCATCATGGAGGACAGTGATCAATCTATTTGAGATCAGTACACAGATCACCTCTCTTTAGGATAGATAAGTCTCGAGTCTGTGGTGTAGAGATGCTGGGATGAGAGTGCAGGTGGTTGTTAGAGAACAACTTGCACTGAGCATGACCAACATGAGAAATCACTTGGATGTCTACTCAGTTGTCAGTGGTCTTCTCGATGCTACAGTGGTGTGACTGATCCTTTGATCTATGGTGTGTTGGCTATTTGCAGCGAGGCTATATAGTTTGACTGCACATTTTCTTGATCCCTAGCCATATGGATCCTTGCTGTGTATGTTGGCTATACAGGTTCAGGTTCGCTGTTTGAAGTAGGAGACACCTAGATGGAATCTATCGATCTTGGTAGAAAAGGAGAAGTCCTATGTGATTCATAAAATTGAGTTCAAAAAATCTTTGATCAGACTAAATGTCAATACTGAAAAAGAGTTTTCACAAGATTCATAAATAAACTCAAGTCGAGCCAATCTAGTATATGACTGACGATGGGGTTTGACAAGTTTTCTATGACCTCCATTAAGTCAGGACTTTTGATAGAGGGATTGTATCACACGATAACTGCACCTAGAGATTCACTTTTCTTTTTTGCTGGGTTGCCACAATATGTTGCTAGACATAATTGGTGGATTGTGAGAACTCATTAAGATCATTTTCAGATCAACGATCTTTGTTGAGGTAAGTTGGAATCATTTCAGCCCATCGAAAAGAGTTTCGAAGATACTGTGATGGAGATCATGGTATGTCTCACTACCAGACAAAGTAGAACCTGAGGGGTCACATACAAAAAGAGCTTGACCTAATCAATGGCTTGGATTATATTTGAATTATCAATTGAATTGATAGTTTGAATAGTAGATACTGCTAATTTATAAGTATCACAGTTTTGACAGGTGCTAATTGTTAGCATAGGGACTTAATTGCAAGTGTTGTAATTTTTTTGAGGCTGATTAAATTATGAATTAAGTATTAATTAATTTAAATTTAATTTAATTTAATTTAACTTAATTTAATTTAATATTAATTAAGTTTAATTATTCAAATTAGATTTAGATTTCAAGCCTGATTAGATCAGGCTTGATAGCCTTTTCAAATTCAACCATTTCGAACTCGATTTGAATCTGATTGAAGCTCTATTTGAACTAGATGAACCATGACATAGAGAGCTCAAGTTTTTTAAGACTCTCTCTCTAAAAATCATACCAAAAAGAGAAGTGGGGCATTATTTTTCTCATCCTTCTTTTTTCACGTGCGTGAAAGGAGAGGGGGCGCCAATAGTTGGCACTCTGCCTTATCTGAAAGTCCTTTTCATCCAAATATTTTTCTATTTAAATTTAATTTAAAATAGGATAAAAATCTCTTTAATTGGAGCATGGAATCATTTTTTTGTATGATAAAAAAATTGGGGAAAGGTGGGACGTGCGCTTATGGTGAGAAGAGATTTCTTTCTTACAATGCAACCTTATCTTCACACCTTTTCAATTTTTGATTTAATTTTAACACCTTAGATGAGATCTCTTAGGTGTGATGGAGAGGGTGTGCATGGGATAAGATGAGCAGTGCGACAAAAAATTAAAAAAAAAAAGGGGTGTGAAGAGTTTGTGACGTTAAGAAGATGTGAGGTGCTACTTCTTTCTTTCTTACACACCCCAACGCCCAACTTTCTTCTTTTTTCTTCCTTCATGTCCACACCCAGATCTGATAGAGATCAGATCTAAGAAGAGAAAAGAGAGAGAAGAAGAGAAGAAGGGTTCTTCTTCTCTTCATGGTGATCTGGTTCAGATTCCGTCGGATCTGCACAAAAGAGTTCGCGTAGCGATCTGCTTCTTCAAGATCTAGAAGAAGAGATCAAGATCCATGGATGAGGAGAGAGATCTGTAAAGTGTTAGCACACTGATGAACTCAATGCTCTGATCAGGCAGCTCTGTGTGGATACCAGTGGAGGTTGGGTGCGTACGCAGCTACGATCAAAACCCGAGACATTCGTAGGATCCGAGATATGGAGATTCGATCTCCATTTTATTTTTCTAACAGTTTATTTTTCTGTTTCAGATATCAGATCATGGATACATATTCATATTAAGATCTTTACTATGATTTTTAGATCTGATCTGGTATATGAATAACTTAAATTTTTTTTAATTTATTTATTTTCGCTACGTAGATATCTAGAAAAAATTTTGAACTACACGTACGAAATTGTAGCATATTCTAACAGTGGTATCAGAGTCAGGTTCTGATATGAATATGAAATCTCCTCAGATTTGATATCCGATTTGTAGAAATCAGATCTGAAAGTTAGTTAGATGATCACATCATTTTGAAATAAGGTTGTCCTGGCATAACCCCTGTTATGCTGAACGATTGTCCAACAATGATACAGAACATCGATTAAGATTAGATTTGATTTTTCTACATTCTGTAATATGATTATAGAATTATTTTAGATCTAAAACTATTTCAGATCTAAAATAAATCATAAATTATTCAGATCCAAAATTGATTTAGATTTGAATATTTTAATTAGGGTGTAATTTGGATCTAGTATGTTTGTTGAAATTCTTTCTACATGCATAGATTTAATGTTATGGTTCATATGTTTGACATATGAAAGATATATTGATCTAATTTTTAATTGATTACATATGTGATATGTTAGATTAAATTTCTAGTAGCTTAGTAATCGAATTGGGATAGTCACCATGGCCGTCCGGTCATAAAATGATGAAGGGATCAAAGTCCCTCTCTTGCCCATTCGATGGGTTCTCTCTTTTGATATGTAGGGGTGCCAATTGTGATGTTTCTTATGTAGATGAATAGCAAACAAAAAATTATAATTATTATATTTTTTAATTTAAATCAGATTATACATATATTTTTATGTATTTTAGATCGTTAAAAAATTATATTTGATATATTGTTTGATATATGATCTAAAACTTAATTTTTGTAAAATTCTAGATCCAAAATCCTAGGCTTTGTTTGTGTTGCTCCTAGATTGATTTTGATGATTACAAAGCAAATTGAAGGGATACAAATATTTTAAATTGAAAAAGTTTTTATGCTCTTCAGGGGCAAAATTATAATTTTATCAAAACTCTGATTTGATAGTATCAAATGATAGAACAAAAGATTTGTGATCCAATGGTGAAAATTTTATTGATTTTGGACTTGTATTTTGAAAGTTATGCTTGTTTGGAGTGCATGAGTCGACTCATGAGTCAACTCATGGCACTATGAGCTGATTGGCACGCAAAAATTCCCCTTGGCACGCTAGTTTTCTGGCTTGGCACGACCTGTGAGTCGACTCATGAGTCGACCCACAAGGCATGAGTCGACTCATGAGTTGACTTCTGCTATTTTGAGCCAAGAAAATCCAGAAATTGAATCTCTGGTATTTGCAACAGAGGTCGACTCATGAGTCGACCCCTGAAGCATGAGTCGACTCATGAGTCGACCCCTGCGACGGAAAATGTCAGCAACGGTTATTTTTTTTTGCCCGTTTTAATTACCTTTTATGCTTCCTAAAATTGCTCTAACGGCTCTTTATCTGCCTAAAATATTTTCTCTTGTTTCTTAAGGCTATAAAAGGTTTCAAATGGTGAAAGAAATTTGAGAGCAGAGAAAAAAAAACATATATACAAAAGGATCCAAAATCTACACGAGAAAGCCTGAGATCAACGAAATACCCAAAAGAAAAAGAGAGAGGATCCACAATATACAAGAGAGATTGTGAAAGAGAAAAGCAAGAGCATTCAAAGAGAGATTTTCCAAGCCTATTGTTCAACCTTGATCCAGAGATCTTTCAAAGCCTTCAAGAAGTTCTCAATCAAAGATCATCTTCTTCTCAAGCATTCATTCAAGCGTTCATCCACCTTGAGAAAATCCAAAAAGGGGATTCTTCATTTGAGTAAAATATTTTTATTGTTATATTTGCTCATTTAAGGAGCTGTTATTGTATTAATTTGTGCTCTAAGCTATTTTACTCTTTGTGAGTATTTGTTCTTATTTTTGGAGGGTTTCCAAAACAAGGAAAGGTTGATCCGAACCTGAAATCGGAGTGTTTTGGGTTAGCTTGTACCCGAGAAACAAGTAGACTAGCTTGGGATAGCTAGTGTCAGAGTTTTCGACTTTTGTATTCGGGTTGAATACAAGCATAGTGGATTGAAATTCCCAAGTAGGAGCTTGGGGAGTGGATGTAGGTGCAAGGTTGGCACCGAACCACTATAAATCCTTGTGTTTGTGGTGTGCTTTCTTGTTTCTCTTTATTTCTTTATTATATCCTTGCATTCTTGTTTTAGGTAATTAATCTTGAATTAAAGATTTTGTTCTCATTCATCATAAGTAATTAATTAAACCTAAAATTTTTAGAAATCCAATTCACCCCCCCTCTTGGGTTGCATAGCTGGGCAACAAGTGGTATCAGAGCCCGGTGCTCTAGCCCTTCTTTGATCTAACAATCAAAGAGCCAAAGATCTATGGCAACCCATGTCGGTACTTCTCTAGCCGAGGGGCAATCTACAAACCGACCTCCACTTTTCAATGGGTCTAATTACACCTATTGGAAAGCTCGGATGAAGATATTCATACAAGCACTCGACTATGATATGTGGAGTATCATAGTGAACGGTCCTCACACACCCACCAAGATTATAAATGATGAGGAGTCAACCAAACTCGAGAAAGAATGGGATGAGGTTGATAAGAAATTGGCACAATTAAATGCCAGAGCTATGAATGTTCTTTATTGTGCACTAGATGCAAATGAATTTAATCGCATTTCTACTTGTGCATCTGCTAAAGAAATATGGGATAGGTTAGAAGTAACCCATGAGGGAACAAATCAAGTAAAAGAGACTAAAATAAACATGCTAGTGCATAAATATGAATTGTTCAAAATAGAGCATGATGAGTCCATAACTGCTATGTTTACTCGTTTTACTGATATAATCAATGGTTTGAAGAGTCTTGGCAAATCTTATACTAACAGTGAGCTTGTAAGGAAGATTCTCAGGTCATTGCCTAGAACTTGGGAAGCCAAGGTGACTGCCATCCAAGAAGCAAAGGACTTGAACACTCTACCTCTAGAAGAGCTTCTTGGATCCTTGATGACTCATGAACTTAACATGAAGCAACATCAAGAGGATGAAGTCAAAAAGAAAAGAACCATTGCCCTCAAATCCACAACTTCGCCTGATTATGAAACGGATGACACTGAAGATGAAGAACAGGATGAAGAGATGACACTCATCACCCGAAAATTTAAGAAGTTTCTAAGAAAAAGGAAACAGGGGATGAGAAAGAAGTTCACAAAAGGGGAACAAAGCAAAGAAAAAGAGAAAGATCAACCCCTTATATGCTACGAGTGCAAGAAGCCGGGATATTTCAGATCCGAATGTCCACAACTGAAGAAAGGTACCAAAAAGTTCAAAAAGAAAGCAATGATGGCGACTTGGAGTGCGAGTGATGACTCAAGCTCCGACGAGAAAACCTCAACAGAACAAGCCAACCTGTGCCTGATGGCACACGAAAATGAGGTAACTTCTGAATCCACTAGTGAATTTACTTTTGAAGAATTGCATGAAGCATTCTATGATTCAATTGATGAATTAAAGAAACTAGGGAAGAAAAACAAAGAACTGAAATTGGAAAATCAGTCCTTAATGAAACAAGCTGAAAATCTTTCAATTGAAAAATCCACCTTGATTCAAGAAAATCAAAACTTAAAGAATGAAATTAACAAGCTGAAACCTATAGTAGATAAGTTCACCTTAAGTTCAAACAAACTAAATATGATCCTTGATAATCAGAAAGCTATATATGATAAAGCTAGACTTGGCTATAAACCTCTGAAGAAACAAAAATTTCTGAAGGATATTTATGTAAATTATTCAAGTAACAAGTCTACAAATATTACTTGTTTCAAATGTGGAAGAATAGGACATAAATCATATACATGTCTTATTAACAAATATGCAAACACAAAGAAAATATGGGTTCCAAAAGGAACCATTTTGACTAACCTAAAAGGACCCAAGAAAGCTTGGGTACCTAAGACAGAAACTTGACCTTTGCTTGCAGGTGTGTCTAGCATCCCAAGAAGGAAACAGGAAATGGTATCTTGACAGTGGATGCTCGAGACACATGACTGGTGATGAATCACAATTCATCATGCTTGATGCTAAGGATGGAGGGATGGTCACCTTTGGAGATAATGGCAAAGGAAAGATCATCGGGATAGGTAACATTGGTATCACTCCCTCCAAATACATTGAGAATATTTTATTAGTTAAAGGTTTAAAGCATAACTTACTTAGCATTAGTCAATTCTGTGATAAAGGGTATAAAGTAGTTTTTGAATCATCTGTTTGCATTGTGACTAGTCCTATTAACGATGGCATTAAAGTTATAGGACATAGGCATGGCAATGTTTATATGGTAGATTTGAATGACTTAGCCAAATTAGACATGCAATGCCTAGTATCCTTGAATGCTAAAATTAATGAGACTAGTTGGCTGTGGCATCGTAGACTTGCACATATTAGCATGCATTCTCTTTCAAAATTAATTAAAAAGGAATTAGTTCTTGGTTTGCCAAAATTGAATTTTGAAAAGGATAGAATTTGTAATGCATGCCAATTAGGTAAACAAACTAGAGTTTCATTTAAATCCAAAAATATTGTTTCAACTTCTAGACCTTTAGAGCTCTTACATATGGACTTATTTGGACCAACTAGAACCACTAGTCTAGGAGGAAAATGATATGGCTTTGTAATTATAGATGATTACTCTCGTTTTACTTGGGTTTTCTTTTTGGCTCACAAAAATGAAACTTTTCATATTTTCACTAAATTTCATCGAAAAGTCACTAATGAAAAAGGGTTTTCAATTCAAAATATTAGAAGTGATCATGGAATTGAATTTGAAAATCAAGATTTTGAAAATTTTTGTGATGAAAATGGAATTGGCCATAACTTCTCTGCTCCTAGGACACCCCAACAAAATGGGGTAGTTGAAAGGAAAAACAGAACCTTAGAAGAAATGGCCCGTACCATGCTTTGTGAAAGCAACCTTCCAAGATATTTTTGGGCGGAAGTAATTAACACAGCATGTTACATTTTAAATCATGCTTTGATTAGACAATTTTTAAAGAAAACCCCCTATGAACTTTGGAAAGGAAGAAAACCAAATATTGCATATTTTCATGTCTTTGGTTGCCGATGTTTTGTATTAAATAATGGCAAAGAAAAACTTGGTAAATTTGATGCAAAATCAGATGAAGCAATCTTTCTAGGTTACTCCTCCACTAGTAAAGCATTTAGAGTTTTCAACAAAAGAACTTTAGTAGTTGAGGAGTCCATACATGTTGTTTTTGATGAATCTAAGGATCTTCCTTCAAGGAAGAATGAGGGTGTTGATGATGCAGATCCACTAATAGAAGGTATGAAGGAGATCACTCTGAAAGATTCAGCAACTCCAGAAGACAAGGATCAAGAAGACGAACAAGATGAGAGAGGTGAAGAAATTCAAGAACAACCTCAAGGTACAAATGACCTACCCAAGGAATGGAGGTATGTTCACAATCACCCTAAGGAGTTAATTATTGGTGATCCTATGCATGGGGTAAAAACCCGTTCTTCACTTAGAGATGTAGTTAATCATTGTACTTTTGTATCTCATCTTGAACCTAAAACTTTTGAAGAAGCTAAAAATGATCATAATTGGATTAATGCTATGCAAGAGGAACTTAATCAATTTGAAAGAAATAATGTTTGGACCTTAGTATCAAGACCTAAAGATTATTCAATAATTGGCACAAAATGGGTCTTTAGAAACAAATTAGATGAGCATGAAAATATAATTAGAAATAAAGCAAGACTGGTTGCTAAGGGATATAATCAAGAAGAAGAAATTGATTTTGATGAAACCTTTGCACCTGTTGCTAGATTAGAAGCTATTAGACTTCTACTTGCATATGCTTGCTTTATGAAATTCAAATTATTTCAAATGGATGTTAAAAGTGTATTTTTAAATGGATATATCGCTGAAGAAGTATATGTAGAACAACCCCCTGGATTTGAAAGTCATGCTTTTCCTAATCATGTCTTTAGATTAAATAAAGCTTTATATGGATTAAAACAAGCACCTAGAGCATGGTATGATAGGCTAACCAAATTTCTACTAAATAATAATTTTTCAAGAGGTAATGTAGATACAACCCTCTTTATTAAAAGAAATCAAAATGATATGCTAGTTATACAAATTTATGTTGATGACATTATTTTTGGGTCTACTGATGAATCTCTTTGTCAAGACTTTGCTAAGCTTATACAGGGGTAGTTCGAGATGAGCATGATGGGAGAACTCACCTTCTTCCTCGGACTCCAAATCAAACAATCAAAAGAGGGAATCTCCATCACCCAAAGCAAGTACACCAAGGAACTACTCAAAAGATTTGGAATGGAGAACTGCAAACCAATTGGCACACCAATGAGTCCCTCATGTAAGCTTGACAAGGATGATGAAGGTAAATGTGTAGACTTAAAATACTATAGAGGTATGATTGGCTCATTATTATATTTAACTGCAAGTAGGCCTGATATCATGTTTAGTGTATGTTTATGTGCTAGATATCAATGTAATCCTAAAGAATCTCATTTGAATGCTGTTAAAAGAATCCTTAGATACTTAAATGGTACTCAAACTCTAGGGTTATGGTACTCTAAGGACTCACAAATTGATTTATTAGGATATTCAGATGCTGATTTTGCTGGATGTAAATTAGATAGAAAAAGCACAAGTGGAACTTGCCAATTTCTTGGAGTTAACCTAATCTCATGGTTTAGCAAGAAACAAAATTCGATGGCACTGTCTACGGCTGAGGCCGAATACATTGCAGCCGGAAGTTATTGTGCTCAAATCTTGTGGATTAAGCAACAACTCGAAGACTTTGAAATTAAACTTAATGAAACACCAATAAGATGTGACAACACAAGTGCCATAAATTTATCTAAAAATCCAATTCAACACTCAAGATCCAAACATATTGAATAAGACATCATTTTATAAGAGAACATGTTCAAAACAAAAATGTAATTCTTGAATATGTTTGCACTGAAAACCTATTAGCTGATATCTTTACAAAGGCCCTTAGTGAGGATAGATTCTATGAAATTAGGAGAAATCTAGGAATTCTAGATCCATATGCCTGAATTTTTCTCAATTTCCAAAGAATTGATGTCAAAAACTATTAGAGTTCAATTTCCAACATCTATCCTGATCCCAAAAGCTCAAATTTATCATTCTAAAAACTTATCATTGAGCAAAACTCCTTCTCCTAAAATTTCAATTTTTTTTGGAATTTATTCATATTTTTCCTGATTTTCTGAACTTCATGAGTCGACCCCCATGAGTCGACTCAATGGCAAACTTGTAAATCCCACCAACTTCCAACGGGCTCATTGTTTTTATATGGGTTACTGTTCGTGAGCCGACCCATCCTCTCATCTTCCTCCTTCCAAAAGCCGACTTCTCAAATTCCTTTTGCTCCAAATCCAAGGATCTAGTTCGAGGCACTTCTCCCTCCTCCTCTCCACCAAAAATCGCCACCTTGAAAAGGGATTTTTTGTGCTTTCTCGCATTGTTTGGCGCGGTTGGAACGTGCCCTAGCACTTCACCGATCTTCCCAAATCCACTTCTTTTCTCCACCAAAATCTCTCTTCACTCTCTTGTGATCCCTCCTCCACTCAATTCAAGTCTCCTTGCCTGCTACTATATTGAATATGGCTCCAAAGATGAAACTTCCCCAAAGAAGAAAGTCAATCCGTGAGCCTGAAGAAATTGTCCGAAAGAAAAGGCATGCTCAGTCTTCAACTGCTCCCACTCCAGTTTCAGTATCTGCTCAAGGTCCCTCTCAATCCTTTCTAAGCCCCAGTGTGAATCCTCTTTCTGATAGAAAAGTCGAAACCGGAAAGAATATAGATTTTTGGTTCTTTGAGAAAGAAGGTTTTACTTTTGCAAGTAAGATTAAAAACCAAGGATGGAAACTCTACTGCTCCCTTAAGGAAGTCACCTATGTTGACCTAGTTAGAGAATTCTACCAGAATCTACTTTATGGAGATGGGTCAGTGACTTCAACAGTCAAAGGAATTGATATATGCTTGGATTCTAGTATATTGGGAGAGATACTTCAGTTACCTAGTGAGGGTTACTCTTATATGGAACTCCCAGTAAAAGAAGAGGGGATCAGAATTATTTTAGGAGAAACTTATTCAGGAAGTTTAAACAAATTGGAAGCAAAGATTTTATCCATTGAGATGAGGATCCTGCATCAGATGGTAACAAAGCTCTTCTTTCCTAGGAGTGGTAGGCATGACTTACTTTCCAGCAGAGATGTTTGTATCATGTTTCATGTCATCACTCAGACCCCCCTGAACCTCTCTGCACTTATGATAGAGGCCATGAGAGAAACTTTGAACAGATCCAAGGCACACTTGCCTTATGGTATGGCCCTTACTAGAGTATTTAGGAGGTTTGGAGTTAGCTGTGAGGGGGAGGCTTCTACTAAGCTCTCTCATGTGGACACTTTCAACCAACACACCCTACACCGAATGAGATTTACAAAGACTGATGGTGGTTGGATCAAGGGATCTGAGGAGAGAGCTGAGGAGAGAACTGAAGAGAGAACTGAAGATAGAGCTGAAGACAGAACTGAAGGCAGAGTAGAAGAAGAAGGTCCATCATCTCCTGTCCATGACTTCAGGGCAGCATCACCAAATATCCAGTTCATTCCTGATACAGAGGCTGGCCCTTCAGAGTTTACTAGGATGTCCACACCAGTGTATCAGCCAGAGAGCAGAGCACCTCATTCAGAGTTCAGACTGGCTGACGATCAGATCGAGCATATATCACAGCGTGTGGCCTCTTTGCTATCTAGTCAGTGGAGTAGTACTTCTTTTGCACCAGGAGCCACCTCTTCTGATCAGACCATTACTCCCCACATCTCCACCTTGTTTCAGATGATATCAGATCAGTCCATCCGGATCCAGCAGCTTGAGGACACCGTCTGGAGACTGACTGGCAGAGTTCTTGACTTGCAGGGGCAAGTCCTTGCTTTGGCCCATCCCAAGCCACAGGAGTCAACTATTGAGGTCACAGACCTCACTGCAGAGGCTGGCAGGCACAGAGGAGCACTAGAGGGTGGATATGAGTTACTGAGAAAAGAGATTCGAGGATCGAGTGAGCATGCAACCACTCAGTTCACTGCTCTACTTCAATCTATTTCCAGAGCACTGAACGTACTTGATTCTATCAGACTCACCCTTTCTGTTCAGTCCTTAGCATCTCAGCGTACTCAGCCTCCCAGTTCATCTCGCTCTCCTGCTCGTGCCAGAGGCAGACGGGGTAGAGGACGCACTTCTGATCCATCAGCTTCTCATACCATATCTGATGACTCCGATCCATGACCTATCTTGATCATTACTAGATCCTAGGTGTTAGTATCTTGTTCTAGGATCTGTATTTTTGGGGGCCATGTATTGACAATTAACTGATTAATTTTTATAATAAGAACTATGTATTGCAACAATTATGATTTTATTGGAATCATCTTTTACTTACATTTCTACCTTTTGTAATGATGTTAATCATATTTTGGTTATATATATTCTCCTTGTTGAAATATTGTCTTCTCTTTGTTATTGTTTGCTGTTGATAATTGCTATATTAAGGGGGAGCAAACATCTGTGATTAACTCTAAAGGGAGAGAAATTAAAGAATGATTCAGAAAAAGGAAGAGTTAACCATGTTTGATGATGTCAAAAAGGGGGAGAAATTAAACAAAAAGCAATTAAATTATGAGCAATTAAAGAAAAAGCAAGCAAAATCCTAAATTATGAGAAATTTGGTATCAGACAGAAATTAAACAAAAAGCAATTAAATTATGAGCAATTAAAGAAAAAGCAAGCAAAATCCTAAATTATGAGAAATTTGGTATCAGACAGAAATTAAACAAAAAGCAATTAAATTATGAGCAATTAAAGAAAAAGCAACCCATCAAAAGCAAAACTACAAATTATGAGAAATTAATGAATGAATTGAAGAATTTAAAGAACAATATCAAAAGTACAATGCTAAGTACAATGCAATAATGTAACTTTTAAATTACTTCTTTACATATGCTCTGATTTACTTTAAAAATTTTAATATGCTCTGATATACTTTAAAAAATTCCAACTTGCTTTGATACATCTTTTGAAATTTTATTTACCTTGATACATCTTAAGAAATTTAACTTACTCTGATACATCTTAAAATTTTTTTTAAACTTGCTCTGATACATTATAAAATTTTATCTGATACATTACAAAATCTTCTCTGATACATTGTAAAAATTTTCTCTGATACATTTTCTCTCATACATTATAAAATTTTCTCTGATACATTATAAAATTTTATCTGATACATTACAAAATCTTCTCTGATACATTGTAAAAATTTTTTCTGATACATTTTCTCTCATACATTATAAAATTTTCTCTGATACATTATAAAATTTGCTCTGATACAGTGTGAAATTTTCTCTGATACATTATAAAATTTGCTCTGATACAGTGTGAAATTTTCTCTGATACATTGTAAAATCTTTTCTGATAACATTGTAAAAATTATTTTTCTTGCTCTGATACATTGCAAAATTTATTTTTCTCTTGCTCTGATACATCTTAAACTCAAAATGATCTAATACTCTTTTCAAATCTTTAAGAAAATAGACAAACTATTTTTGAATATGACCATTTATATTACATGCCAAAAGAATCTTACTCTTTTCAAGCATATAAATCTATAATGCATTCTTTTGAAATTATTGATTCACATAAATGCTTTTGTTCAAATATTTTGTCATCATCAAAAAGGGGGAGATTGTTGCTCCTAGATTGATTTTGATGATTACAAAGCAGATTGAAGGGATACAAATATTTTAAATTGAAAAAGTCTTTATGCTCTTCAGGGGCAAAATTATAATTTTATCAAAATTCTGATTTGATAGTATCAAATGATAGAACAAAAGATTTGTGATCCAATGGTGAAAATTTTATTGATTTTGGACTTATATTTTGAAAGTTATGCTTGTTTGGAGTGCATGAGTCGACTCATGAGTCAACTCATGGCACTATGAGCTGATTGGCACGCGAAAATTCCCCTTGGCATGCTAGTTTTCTGGCTTGGCATGACCTGTGAGTCGACTCATGAGTCGACCCACAAGGCATGAGTCGACTCATGAGTCGACTTCTGCTATTTTGAGCCAAGAAAATCCAGAAACTGAATCTCTGGTATTTGCAACAGAGGTCGACTCATGAGTCGACCCATGAAGCATGAGTCGACTCATGAGTCGACCCCTGCGACGAAAAATGTCAGCAACGGCTATTTTTTTTGCCCATTTTAATTGCCTTTTATGCTTCCTAAAATTGCTCTAACGGCTCTTTATCTGCCTAAAATGTTTTCTCTTGTTTCTTAAGGCTATAAAAGGTTTCAAATGGTGAAAGAAATTTGAGAGCAGAGAAAAAAAAACATATATACAAAAGGATCCAAAATCTACACGAGAAAGTCTGAGATCAACGAAATACCCAAAAGAAAAAGAGAGAGGATCCACAATATACAAGAGAGATTGTGAAAGAGAAAAGCAAGAGCATTCAAAGAGAGATTTTTCAAGCCTATTGTTCAACCTTGATCCAGAGATCTTTCAAAGCCTTCAAGAAGTTCTCAATCAAAGATCATCTTCTTCTCAAGCGTTCATTCAAGCGTTCATCCACCTTGAGAAAATCCAAAAAGGGGATTCTTCATTTGAGTAAAGTATTTTTATTGTTATATTTGCTCATTTAAGGAGCTGTTATTGTATTAATTTGTGCTCTAAGCTATTTTACTCTTTGTGAGTATTTGTTCTTATTTTTGGAGGGTTTCCAAAACAAGAAAAGGTTGATCCAAACCTGAAATCGGAGTGTTTTGGGTTAGCTTGTACCCAAGAAATAAGTAGACTAGCTTGGGATAGCTAGTGTCGGAGTTTCCGACTTTTGTATTCGGGTTGAATACAAGCATAGTGGATTGAAATTCCCAAGTAGGAGCTTGGGGAGTGGATGTAGGTGCAAGGTTGGCACCGAACCACTATAAATCCTTGTGTTTGTGGTGTGCTTTCTTGTTTCTCTTTATTTCTTTATTATATCCTTGCATTCTTGTTTTAGGTAATTAATCTTGAATTAAAGATTTTGTTCTCATTCATCATAAGTAATTAATTAAACCTAAAATTTTTAGAAACCCAATTCACCCCCCCTCTTGGGTTGCATAGCTGGGCAACAGTTTGCATGAGAGCATAAAACTGTGACTGATATGCCTATGGAGTCAACTCAATTTTTAATTAGGTTGACTCGAGTGCTTGGTGGGTTGACACATTTTTATTGGAGTCAACTCAAGACCTTGGTAGGTCAGCTCATTTGCTGATGAACCAACTCAATTGTGTATTCTAGATCTATAAGTTTCTATTTGTCTCAGTGTGTGCCGACTCACTGTGATAAATCAATTCGTATACCAAGATGAATCAATTCGACTATGCAAACAATCATATTGTATGAGATAAAATATAAATGGTTTAGATTATAAAATATTTTGAGATC
The DNA here is from genome assembly GCF_000442705.2 of Elaeis guineensis. Taxonomy (NCBI): domain Eukaryota; kingdom Viridiplantae; phylum Streptophyta; class Magnoliopsida; order Arecales; family Arecaceae; genus Elaeis; species Elaeis guineensis. The sequence continues at coordinate 37,700,049 of NC_026007.2, read as the reverse complement.
TAAATTCAAATCCATGTACATAATGCACTTAATTAAAAATTAAGATTTAAAATTATAATATCTAAAATTATGAATTTAAGATCTAAATTTTAATGCATAAAATATGGGCTTCGGGTATGGATTGAACAAATTAGGTTTAGAAAGTAAACTACAACTAGGATCATTGATTAGATCAGATTAGAATCTATTTTTGATTTTGAGCAGTTGATCGAACCTAATTAAGAGTTGATTGGGATTAGGTCAAAGGGGTTCAAAATTGAATTTAATTGTAGTTGGTCAAATTAATTCACATGTGATGTGAATTGATTAAGTCAAGATCGAATTTGGCTTAGTGGTTCGAGCTCGGATCTATAGGTTAACCTAATTCATTCTAATCAACCAATTTGGTATCTAAGACAAGTATTAGATGATGGTTATTTAATTGATTTCATTGTCTGACCTGATCAATTTATTGGTGTCTAAAGAAAGCAATGAGGGGACCCCCACTCACCTTTACTTACCTGACGATCTTGAGAGATTATATTTTATATTAGGTTACTTGTTGACCCGAGTTCACTCATACTGACTAGGTTGGTCAGACATGAAATGTGCTGACCTAAACCAAATTAGTCATTACATCAGATGTATGTGACTAATTACAAGAGACCTAAATTTAAATCTTCTCACTGAATATTAAGTCTACTGGTCTTCCACCATTGTAGAGATGCAGGTGCCTTTTTCGATGTTGATCGTTCTCGACTAGTTACAGTGGTTTGGTTGCATCGGAAAGGCACAACCACTCTATTGACATTAGATGCTCCAAGTTAAAGATGGGTTGGGCCCAATAACTGTTAGATGAGGGATCCAATGATGACTTTGCACTCACTGATGAACGGTGGGTCAGACTTAACTAAAGAATGTGTCAATAACTATTAGGTGAGGCCACAGAACTTAGAGATCAAGTCGCTAGAATGTGCTTGGAGAAGTATCTGGATAAAGAGTTATCCACACATTGATATACATGCCACCAATAACTATTAGGTGAGGTGCCGTATATCGATGGGACTGCAATATCCACTAGAATCATTTATCGCATTAGGGTTTTTGTTTCTCCATTCGAGGAGTGTGAGAGACTCAAAAAATTAGTGAGAGCCTTTTATTTATTTTTAAAGTTTTTAGAATAAACTATTACAAGTACAATCATCTAATTAAATCTTTACTCTCTGTGATCAATTCTTTCAGCTTCCAACACTCTAGCTCGAATCCTAGATATCTACCACTTAACCGAAATCAATTACATATTTTGGCTCAGAAATTTAAGAATAGTTCTTAGCTTTTAAAAATTAAGTCATGTTCTTGACTAGGTTAACCCAATATCATCAGCTTGTTTAATCCATAGTCAACGAGCTATACTTGACAAATGGTTGGACATTGATAATTAGGTTAGATGCTATAAATTGGATTTCATAGTTGATGAAATCCAATATATACATAAGGACATGTAGACTGTCAATGACATGTTGATTCATCTGCAATAGTTGTGAGATGATCAGAGTCGCACAATGCATGAGATGTATGATGGGCAGTTTGTCCATGATCGATGATCAAGGATATTAAAGAACTTGAAAAGCTCAACATGACTATCCATAAGAATTACTAATGGATTTGATCTTGTAATTTTTGATTCATATGGATAGTTTATGAAACTATTATATAAATAAATATTATAGCACTTTAACTGAATTGATCGATATGCTGGTAACTAAGAAATCTTGAAAAGTTCAGAGGTACATATCTGGAAAATCTAAAAGAAATATTTGTATACCTTCAGAAGGTATGTCGAATTGCTCAAAATTGATCTTTCAGTTTTCTCTTTTTCATTAGACTTTAGTGCATATTACGCACTTTAATATAAGATCTAAGAAAGGAAGAGGACTAAGGGAAGGTGAAGTGACTCTTTTGAGTCGGCAATTGTGCAAAAGTTGCACTGAGGCTGTGAGCACCTAATCTCAATAATTATCATTTGAATTTAATTTTTATCATTTGCATGGTGTGATGTATTTGTAAAAAATTATTTGAGTAAAATAGTGAATGCCATTGGGTCTGAGAGATCCAAAATTAAATAACCTAAAGTATATAGATGGTTCCTTTAGCTAAGTCATATATGAGAAGAAATGATCTACTGACTGAAAAAAATAGATCTTTGGACTCATTGACTGTTAAGTCATATCTAGTCTGTGAATCATCTCTTTGAAGATTAATAACCAAGCTATCTTTTATGGGTTAAAAGAATAGGATCATCAAAATACTTATCCTAGCACACATACGATGTGTATGGTCCATTTGATGAGCCAGACTGAGAGGTTATCACTACTTCATTATCCTTACTGATGAGCAGTCATGGTATAGGTATATATATGAGATATAAATCTAAAAGACTTTGAATGGTTCAAAGAATTCAGATATGAAGTAGAAAAGATAAATCAAAAAATTTATAAAGATACTTCGATGGGATCGAAGATACAATATCAAATAGAAAATTTATCGATTATCTAAAGAAAATAGCATAGTGTCATGATAGAATTCTTCTTGTACACCTCAGCTCAATGGTATATCTGTGAGAAGCGATGGCACTATATGAGATATGGTCCAGTCCATCATGAATATTACTAGCTCAATTATTATTTCTTTAAGAATAAGATTTAATTTTTAAAATTTAAATTAAGTTTTCTCTAAAGTTAGTTTCACCGCACCATATGAGATATGATATGGTGGATAAGTTAGAGGATAGGTCTATGAGAACTCATTTATAGGGTATCCCAAAAGATGTTTGAGATATCACTTTCTCTTCCCAGTGATTCAAAATATAACTGTGAGCAATCATACTATTTTCTTGGAAACAATAGGAGGATAAAATCAAAGAAAAATCTCTTAAGAACAATGAGTCACAAGACCTGTACAACCTAGTTAAGATGAGCCAGTATATATAGTACTTTCTCTACCTCATAGATCTAGTAGGATCTCCTATCTTTTAGAAAGATACTTGGTATTCTTACAAAAGATTCAGAGAAAGTGTTTCTCAAGGGAGATTGGGAACATAGGGATGATCTCAAAACCTACAACGATGTGATATGAGGAATCATATAGTTACATGAAGGTCAATGGAAGGGTCCCATACTGACATCGGTTATGATATGGTTACATATAGAATTTTTTTTTCAAAGACCTGGGTCAAACATTCTGAAAATAAAAAGTCTATAGAGATAGATCCTAAAAGGATGTTTGATTTTCATAGATAAGTACATAGAAGAGGTGCTGAAATGATTCAGCATTGAAACCTTCAAGAGGGATCCATTATCCTCTTGGGCATAGGTGTATGTCATACTATGTACTTGACTTAGTATATCTTGCTGTGAAAGTCATGAGCAGATATTAATCAAATCCAGACTGGGAGCATTGGATTGCTATGAAAATATCCCTAAGTACTTGAGAAGCACTAAGGAATTATTTCTCATCTTTGAATAAAGGTTAGAGCTAAGAGTGGGAGGATACGCTAATGCTGATGGTAGAATGTCTACATCAGCATGTATTCTTAAGTTATATTGGTTTGATTTATTGGAAAGGTTCAAATAATCAACTAGTGGAAGCAGAATATGCTATAGATGTGCAAGATGCATTCTGGTTCTTATGATAGTTGCAGACTATATGTCATACCATTAGATGCTATGATATTGTACTGCAAAGATAATGGTCTATAGCCTTTGCTAAGAAGCCAAGATCTCACCAGAAGTCCATGCACATAGAGCAGGGATATATGCGATTACCTCAAGTAGAAATACATGGAGGTAAGAAGAGTAAACTTCATATAGAATGTGGTAGGCCCAAGTCACTTAGCCAGCTAAACATCGAAGTCTGTCTCCAGAAGATGGAGCTCAGGTATATGGCAAATTGGCTTTAGTGCAAGTAGGAGTTTGTTGGATGTGTGCCTCAGAAGCCAATCTTAGCTGATACATATTTTACTCTAAGGCATGTTTTGTACTTGTTGGGCAGTCTTAATAACCAATCATGTTTATGTGTCCATGATTTATTCTAGAAATTAATAAAGATGATTTTCTATATTCTCAAGGTGTTGAGAATTTGAGACATCCATCATTAGTGGTTAATTTTTAAATACTTCCAATCGAAGGATCATTATGGAGGACAGTGATCAATCATTTGAGATCGGTGTATGGATCACCTCCCTTTAAGACAGATGAGTCTTGAGTCTGTAGTGTAGGAACACTAAGATGAGAGTGCAGGTGGTTGTTAGAGAACAACTTGCACTGAGTGTGATCAATATGAAAAACTACTTGGATGTCTACTCACTCGTTAGTGATCTTCTTGATGCTGCAGTAGTGTGACTGATCTTTTGACCTACAGTGTGTTGGCTATTCGCAGTGAGGCTATATAGTTTGACTATACATTTTCTTAGTCTCTAGCCATATGGGTCCTTACTGTGTATGTTGGCTATGTAGGTTCAGATTTGCTATTTGGAGTAGGATATGCCTAGATGGAATCTATCGACCTTGGTAGAAAAGGGAAGTCCTATGCGATTCGTAAGACTGAGTTCAAAAAATCTCTGACCAGAGTAAGTGTGAATACTGAAAAATAATTTTCACGAGATTCATAAATGAACTCGAGTTGAGCCAATCTAGCATATGACTGACGATAGGATTTGATGAGTTCTCCATGACCTCCGTCAAGTTGGGACTCTAGATAGAGAAATTGTATCACATGATAACTGCACCTAAAGATTCGCTTTTCTATTCTACTAGGTTGCCACTATATGTTGCTAGACGTCACTGGTGGATCATGAAAACTCGCTAAGATCATTTTTAGATTAATGATCTTTGTTGATGTGAGTTGGAATCATTTTAGCCCATCAAAAAGAGTTTCGATGATACTGTGATGGAAATCACGATATGTCTCACTACCAGACAGAATAAAACCTGAGGGGTCCCACACAAAAGGAGCTTGACCTCATCAATGGCTTAGATTATATTTGAATTATCAATTAGATTGATAGTTTGAATATTAGATACTGCTAATTTATAAGCGTTACAGTTTTGGCAGCTGCTAATTGTTAGCGTAGGGACTTAATTGCAAGTGTTGTAATTTTTTTGAAGCTGATTAAATTATAAATTAAGTTTTAATTAATTTAAATTTAATTTAATTTAATTATATTTAATTTAATTTAATATTAATTAGATTTAATTATCTAAATCAGATTTGAATTTCAAGCCTAATTAGATCAAGCTTGATAGCCTTTTCAAATTCGGCTCGTTTCAGACTCGATTTGAATCTGATTGAGGCTCTATTTGAACCAGATGAACCATGACTCAGAGAGCTTAAGTTTCTTGAGACTCTTTCTCCAAAAATTATACCAAAAAGAAAATTGAGATATTATTTTTCTCATCCTTCTTTCTTCATGCACGTGAAAAAAGAGGGGGTGCCAATAGTTGGTGCCTTGCCTTATCTGAAAGTATTTTTCATCCAAATTTTTTTTTATTTGAATTTGATTTAAAATAAGATAGAAATATCTTTAATTAGGGTATAGAAGTTTTTTTTGTGTGACAAAAAAAATTGGGGAAAGGTGGGACGTGCGCTTATGGTGAGAAGAGATTTCTTTCTTGCAATGCAACCTTATCTCCACATCTTTCCAATTTTTGATTTAATTTCAATACCTTAGATGAGATCTCTTGGATGTGATGGAGAGGGTGTGCATGGGATAAGATGAGGAGTGCGACAAAAAATTAAAAAAAAGGGGCGTGAAGAGTTTGTGACGTTAAAAAGATGTGAGGCGCTACTTCTTTCTTTCTTAAACACCCCAATGCCCAACTTCCTTCTCCTTTCTTCCTTCATGTCCACATCTAGATCTGATAGAGATCAAATCTAATAAGAGAAAAAAGAGAGAAAAAGAGAAGAATAAGGGTTCTTCTTCTCTTCATGATGATCTAGTTCAGATCCCGTCGGATCTACATGACAAAGTTCGCGCAGTGATCTACTTCTTCAAGATCTGGAAGAAGAGATCAAGATCCATGGATAAGAGTGACACCTACAAGGTGCTAGCACACTGGTGATCTCGATGCTCTGATCAGATAGCTCTATATAGATACCAGCAGAGGTCGGGTGCATGCACGGCTACGATCAGAACCCAAGACATCCATAGGATCCGAGGTATGGAGATTCGATCTTCATTTTTTTTTTCTAACAGTTTATTTTTTTATTTTAGATATCAGATCATGGGTATATATTCATATCAAGATCTTTACTATAATTTTCAGATCTGATCTGATACGTAAATAAATTAAAATTATTTTAATTTATTTATTTTCACAGTGTAGATGTCTAAAAAATGTTTTAAACTATACGTACGAAATCGTAGCGTATTCTAACAGAACTATCCACTCTACCTGGAGAGCTTAAAGATTAAGAAGAATGATAAACCTCCAAAAGATATACTCATAATTGAATCTAACCTTACAGTTTCTTCTACTTCTAGTTGAGTATTGGACTCTGATTCGAGTGCTCATATATATATCTCAATGCAGGGTCTAATAGAAAGTAGAAGATTGAGGGAAGGTGATATGATCCTTCAGATTGACAATGGAGCAAAAGTTACTGCATAAGCCATTGATACTTATCCTCTTTGATTACTATCAAAATTTAGATTAGATTTAAAAGACTATTATTTTATTCCTGTAGCTAGTCGAAATTTGATTTCTATAGCTGTGCTAGCACAAGATGATTTTGAATTTAATTTTAATAAAAAATTTTGTTCCATTTATTCATGAAATAAATTGATTGCACATGATCTTTTAATTGACAGTCTATATCACTTGTATGTTGATGCGAATGTAAATTTGAACAAGCAAATAGTGAGTACCATAGGTCAAAAGAGATCTAGAGATGAAATTAACCAAAAGTACTTATGGCATTATAGACTAGATCATATTGGAGAGGACAAGATAAACAAACTAGAAAATGATGAGATCCTTGGCTCTCTTGATCTAGAGTCATACCCAGCTTGTGAATCTTGCCTTTGAGGAAAAATGGCCAAGTTATCCTTTATAGGACATAGGGAAAGGACTATCGAGTTACTTGTCCTGGTACACATCGATGTGTGTGGGTCATTTGATATATAGGTCAAGGATGGTTATAGCTACTTCATCACCTTTACTGATGATCTATCATGGTATAGGTATATGTATTTGATGAAACACAAGTCTGAAGTCTTTGAAAAGTTTAAAAAATTTAGAAATAAAGTAAGAAAATAAACTGGCAAATCTATTAAGGTTCTTTGATCTGATCGAGGAGGTGAATATCTTATTCAAAAATTTTTGAGATATCTTAAAGACCACAGCATAGTCTCTCAATGGATTCCTTCCGAAATATCTCAGCTCAATGGGGTATCCGAAAGGAGGAATAGGATCCTATTAGATATGATTAGGTCCATAATGACTTCACTGATTTATTCTTATATCTTTAGGGACATGCCTTAATAACTGTAATTCATCTATTGAATAAGATTCCATCAAAATTCATTCCTAACACACCATATGAGATATAGCATGGTAAGAAGTCAAATCTAGGTTATGTAAAGACTTGAGAAATGTCCGACCTATGTCAAAAGACAGATGGCTAATAAATTAGAGGATAGATCTATATTAGCTCATTTTATAGGATATCTAAAAGAATTAATAAGATACTACTACTTTTCACAAGATTATAATGTGATTGTGAGTCGAAATACCATATTCTTAGAAAAATAATTTATCCAGGATAGCGGCAGGGGGAGATTAGTTGAGCTCCAAGAGAAGATCTTTGAAGAGTAAAGAGCTAAAGATCCTCAAGAACCCATTATTCATGAGTCAGTAGTTGATATTCCTCTACAACCTCATAGATCTAGTAGGATCTTCTGAGCTCCTAAAAGGTACATAAGTATGCTTACGGAAGAAGTTAAGAAAATATTTCTTATGGGAGATAAGGGTCATGGTGATAATCCTAATACCTTTGACGAGGTGATGTTTGACATCGATTTTGAGAAATGATTAGATATAATGAAGTCAGAGATTGACTCAATGCACTCGAACCAAGTATGGATTTTAGTAAATTCATCTGAGGGCATAGTACCCATTAGGTGTAAATAGATCTACAAAAGAAAAATAGGTACTGATGGTAAAGTAGAGACCTATAAAGCTAGTCTTATGGCAAAAGGTTATAGTCAGTGTGAGGGCATTGACTATCAAAAAATTTTCTCATCCATAGTCATGCTAAAATCCATCTGTACTCTGCTTGTTGTTGCAGCTTATTATGATTATGAAATCTGACAGATGGATGTGAAAACTACTTTTCTGAATGGATATCTTGAGAAAAATATCTATATGGAGTAGCCTTTGAGTTTCACATCTGATGATCGTGATCATAGAGTTTGTAAGCTGTAAAGGTCCATATACAGATTAAGGCAAGTTTCTCAGAGTTGGAATCTTTATTTTGATGATGTGATCAAATCATTTGGTTTCATCAAAAATGAAGAGAAACTTTGTGTATATACAATTGTCAGTGGGAGCGCAATAATATTTTTCATATTATACGTGGATGATATTCTCCTCATTGAGAATGACATTCTCATGCTGACCATAGTCAAAGATAGTTGTCCAAGAAATTCTCCATGAAAGATCTAGAGGAAGCATTCTATATTCTTCGAATAAAGGTCTATAGAGATAGATTTAAAAGGATGCTAGGCCTGTCACAAATACAATACAAAGAGGAGATGCTAAAAGGGTTCACCATACAAACTCTAAAAGAAGACTTCTACCTCTTGGGCATAAAAGTATACCATGCTATATACTCGATCTAATATAGCCATTGCTATGAGTGTCACGAGCAGATATCAGTTGAATTCAATCTAAGAGTGCTGGATTGCTATAAAAATATCTTTAAATACTTGAGAATGACTAAGAATTTATTTCTGATCTTTAGAGAATGGATAGAGTTAGGAGTGGAAGAATACATGGATGCTGATGATAGAATGTCTACATCAGGATGTATTCTTATGCGATATTGGTTCGGTATGTTGGAAAGATTCCAAACAATCGATTAATGAAAGCTGAGTATGCAATAGATGTGTAGGATAAAATTTGGTTTTAATATTAATTGCAGAACTAAATATCATACTATTAGATGCTATGATAATGTACTGCAAAGACAACAACGCCATAGCCTTCGCTAAGTAACCTAGGTCTCACCAGAAATTCAAACATATAGAGCAGTGATATATGCGACTACCTAGAAAAAAAATATATCGAGGTATAAAGAGTAGACTCCACGAATAACATGGAAGACCTGCTAATAAAGTAATTGAGCCAGCTAAAAATAAAAATCTATTTTTAGAAGATGGGATTTAGATTAGTGGCCAATTGATTTTAGTCCAAATGGAAGATTGTTAGATGTATGTCCTAAAAGTCAATATGACTGACATATTGTTATAAATTTAGGATATAATTTTATACTTAATTCATTGGTTTGATCAATAAAAAGGTAAGTTTATTTTTATTCAAATGTGATGTATCCTTGAATCATCTATAGAATTAACATTTTGATACATATTCTCAAGATTTTGAGAATTAGAGACATGTATATAATTTTTAAATACTTTCGATCATAGTATCATCATGAAGATGGTGATCGATCCAGATATACCAATACATAAATTGCTTTCTTAGAGATAGATGAGTCTCTAGTCTACAGTGTAGAGATACTAAGCGACGAGTGTGGGTAGTTGTTAGAAAATAACTAGTACTGAACGTGACCATACGAGAGATCACTTAGATTTCTAATCGATTGTCAGTGATTGTCTTGATGCTGTAATTGTGTGAATGATCTTTTGACCTGCGATGGTACCACTGCTCGTAGTGAGACTACTGGAGTTTGACGATATATAAACATAGTCTCAATGAGTCCTTATAGTGGATGTCGGCAATAGTTGGTCCACTATAAGAGTAGGGTACATATCTAGATAGAATTTACCGATCTTGATAGAGAGAAGTAGTCCTATGAGATTTGAGAGGCTAAGTCTGAGAGTCTATGGCCACAGTAATGTGATTGATAGAAAGGAGTTTCCATGAGGATCGTAATTGGACTTGAGCTAATCGAATCTATCATATGACTGATGATGAGGTTTGACGATTTATCCATGACCTGTCATCTAATCGAGACTCACGATAGAAGAATCGAATCACATGTGAACTACATCTTGAGCTTCTTTTTTAGTTGTATTGAGTTACCACTACATACTGCTAGGTATCACTGATGGATGGTGAGAGCTCATTAGGATTGCTCAGAATCGACAATCCTTCATAGTTAGAGTGGAACTGTTCCGACCCATTGAAAAAAAATTTCAATGATATTATGATAAAGATCATTGTATATCTCACTACCAAATAGAATTGAACCTATGGGGTTACACAACAAAGTGATTAGATCTAGAATAAACAATAGAACTTATGAAGTCTCAATTGGGTTTAGAGAAATCCTATTGAGTTCAGGATAACCTTGCTAGCACATAGTTGAACCTAATTTTTTCTTTATGTTTGAATTTTTTATTTGATAAGATTAATTTAAGTTTAATTATCTGCTAATAATCTAAATGAATTAGATTTATTAGGCTTCAATTGTTTGGTGTCTAAGATTTTAGATCAAATAAATTAAGGATTCAAATCCTTAATCAATTTTTTTGATAGTTTTGATTAGGTGCCACTTGATTTGATCAAGTCGGGCATGCCCACCCATTAGAGGGTATGTTGGACCAGCATGGGGCATCCCCTAGGCCTCATGTGGCATGTGTATTTGTGGGTGCAAGGGCTCCAATAGTTGGCACTAAAAAGATCTCCTAAAAGGGGTCAAATAACTAAAAGAATAAAGATTCCTAATGCAAGTAGGACTTGTATTAAGTGGTTGTTTGATTTTGAATAAAATTCAAACCTTATGCCTATTTAAAGGAGCCTTTCCTAAGGCTCTTAAGTACTAAATTCCAGCACCCCATACCTCCCTTAGAAGGTCTCCATGCCCCCTCTCTCTTCTCTCTCTCTTCTCCCTTGAAGATCCAATGCCTAAGGAGTTTGGGCATCCCACTTCTCCATGCCCAAAAGCTGTTTGGGTGACCCTTTGCTTGCTAATTTTTAGATCTTGATTGCTTCATAATCAAGAAAAGAAAAGTAAGAGAAGAAGAAGATCAAGGAAAGGATCAAAGAGTTGATCGCAATCCAGACTTCGTTTAGATTCACATGCTGATTTTTCTTTAAAAAAAAAATCAATACCAAAGAGGGTTGTTTCAGACTGATCCTAAGTGGATACCTGTAGAGGCTAGGCACTTGCTCTTCTAGATCTAGATTTGAAGAAAAGATTTGTGAAATAGGTATATGATCCAATTACATATTCAATTTCAGCATAAAATTCAGTATATGTTCAATTTTAGCATATGAAGTAGATTCTAGTATTCTATATTTTTTGCATGCATGATGTAGATTAAACAATGTATTTTAATCTTCTATTCTATTGTATTATTTAGAAAAAAAAATTTAAAACATATATGTATGCCCTAACACCAAATTTCAACAAAGTCTCTTATCCAAATGAGGTTGGAATTCTGACCCAACGAGGACATTATGAAAACTAAGTTTGTCAAACAAGGTCAGAAAAAATTAAGCTTCAACTACAGAAATTCTAACCAAATCAGGATAACTTAACATGAGACATCCGATTTTCGAATTGGATCTCACGGATATCCAATATGAAGCATCCAATCTCCAAATTGGACCTTACAAACAACGAAGACTTAAGCTTTGGCTTAAATTCTCAAACAATGTGCCCTTAAGAGGATAAAAGATGAGACATTTCAATCCAGAATTTTATCAACAATGATGGGAGACTTGATCTATCCAATATGATGTTGAACAAAAGTACGTCTTACCTTCAAAATTATGAACAGTGGAATTATTAAATTGGTCCATTCTTAATTAGTCAGTTTAATTTTTGAAGTCAAATTATTTTAACATTTTGACATTTGAATAAGTACCTATTCGGCTTTACATATCCTAAGCTACTTCAGCTTGATGATTAGCCCGATCGAGGTTAGGCTAGATTTACTCTAACTTAGAAATAGTGTCATATAAGATTGAGAACCCCATATCAGGTTGATTGAGGTTAGATAGGTCTATAATTGAGAGAAAAAGAAAGAAGAAATAAGCATACTTGAAAACCATTGACTCTGATTAATGAAAAGTATAATATATGGGCCCACATCGAGCTGGTACAAAAGTTTCAAAAAAAAAAGTACAATTATATTTAGGCTTTAGTCTAAGAAGAATCTTTAGCCATTAAAGATTCAACGGTTATAACTTCAACTATTGAGACCTCGGCTATTGACTGGGGGGCTACCTCAACTGTCAGCTGAAGAGCTACCTCAATTGTCGGCTAGGATGCTACCTCGGCTATTGGCTGAGGGGCTACTTCAATTGATGAGTGAGGAGCTGCCTCTTCTATAGATAAAGGGGTTACCTCAGTCGAAGACTGAGAAGCTGCTTCCACTGTAGATTGAGGTGCCACCTCGACTGGGGTATGAGCTTCAATAGATGTGTTAGCTGCCACTTCGGGAGTTAATTGGTTGATGTCAAAGTTGGGAGGAGCTTCTTCATTAAATCTTTGCAATTCTAAAATCCGAAGTCATATACTCCCTCAGCAGCTTTAGTAACTTCAGCTTGAAAAGCCTCTGAAGCCTTATAATCTTCAACAACTTTAACGGTAGCTTTCTTTTTCTCCTAATCAGTCCACCATTGAAGTATGTCGATCTTCTTCTCATATGCTTGAATAGCCTTTTCAGTTTCTTACAATTTGGATTCCAGATCGGGAATCCATTTCACCTCAGCACTATTAGAATTCGGGGTTTGGTGCATGCATATGTGTTTTAAAAATTTTATTTTCTAAATACCATAATGGAGAATAAGATTAAAATATTTTTAATCTGAATTATACATGCATGAAAATATAAAACTACATAGATCTATCTCATATGCTGAAATTGATATATGCTGAATTCAGATTGTGATCAAATCACATACCTATTTCACAATCTTTTTTTCGAATCTAGATCTGAAAGAGAAGAGATTCTCTCTTAGCCACACAAGTATCTGGCCTCTACGAGTATCCACTCGAGATCAGTCTGGAACAGCTCTTTATAATCTAAATTTTGGTTCTCCCAAAATTCAGCATGCTAAATCTGAACGAAGCCTAAATCATGATCAACGCTTGATCTTTCTCCTTGGTCTTCTTCTTCTCTTCTTTTCTAAAATTTTTTTTTGCTTTGTGCTGCTATAAAACACCAGCAATCAGCAAATTATGAGATGCCCAACACCTTGGGCGTGGAACACCTTGGGACTCGCATCCCAAGGGAAGGGCGTGTAGAGAATGCCCAAGAGAAGAGAAAGGGAGAAGAAGAGAGGGTGTGAAAAGAGCCTTTGGATGTGAAGGACTGCTGGTTTAGATACTCTAGGGACCTTAGGGGAGGTCCCTTTAAATAGGCACAAGGATTGAATCCTATTCAATCACATAATACAAGTCGTACTTGTATTGGATTTTCTATTAACTTAAGTTATCCAATTTACTTTAGGAGACCCTTTAGGTGCCAACAATTGGGGTCCTTGCATCCATAATTAGACACCCCAAAATACACCCAAGAGATACCCCATAACAGAACTAAAAGCCCTCTAATCAATGGACATGCCTAACTTGTTCAAATTAAGGTAGCGCCCAAAAATAACTATCAAGAAAATTAATTAAGGACTTGCACCCTTAATTAATATGATCCATAATCTTAGACACCCAACATTTGGAGTCTCATGAATCTCATTCATGTAGGTTATTAGTAGGTAATTAAGTTAGAATTATCTTATCAAATAAGTAATCCCAATGGGAAGAGAAATTGGGTCCAACCATGTGCTAGCGAGGTTATCATGAACCCAATGGGTTTCTCTAAATCCAATTGACACTTCATAAACTCAATTACTTATTCCAGACCGAATCTCTTTGTTGTATAACCCTATAGATTCAATTCTATCGGTAGTGAGATATACAATGATCTCTATCATTGTATCATTGAAACTCTTTTCAATCGGTCAGAATAATTTCACTCTAACTCAACAAGGATTGTCGATCTAGAACGGTCCTAATGAGCTCTCACAATCTATCGTGATATCTAGCAGTATATAATGGTAACCCAATAGAACTGAAATAAATCTCTAGATATAGTTAACGTGTGATTCAGTCTCTCTATCGTAAGTTTCAACTAGATGATAAATCATGGATAAATCGTCAAACCTCAACATTAGTCATATGATAGATTCGATTAGCTCAAGTCCAGTTGTGACTTCTATGAAAACTTCCTTCCATCAATCACACTACTATGGCCATAGATTCATGGACTTAACCTTTTGAATTTCATAGGACTACTCCTCTCTATTAAGATCGATAGATCCTGTCTTGATGCGCACTCCACTCCTACAGTAGACCAACTGTCACCAACATCCACTACAAGGGCTCATTAAGATCTATGTTTATGTGTCCGTCAAACTTCAACAGCCTCACTGTGAGTAGTAGTACCATCTCAAGTCAAAAGACCAGTCATACAACTACAGCATCGAGACAATTACTAACGATCGAATAGAAATCTAAGTGATCTCTCGTATGGTCACGCTCAGTACTAATTATTCTCTAACAACTATCCGCACTTATCGTCCTGTCTCTACATAGTAGATCAGAGACTTATCTATTCTGAAAAAAATGATTTATGCGTCAGTCTATCCGGATCTATCACCGTTCTCATGATGATCCTATGATCAAGAGCATTTAGGAATTAAATATATATCTCTAATTCTCAATACTTTGAGAATATGTATCAAAACTAATTTCATGGATGATTCAAAGATGCATCATATTTGAATGAAAAAAAAATTATCCTTTTATTGATCATATCAATATATTAAGTATAAAATTGTGTCCTAAAATTATTACAATATGTAAGCCATATTGGCTTCTAGGACATACATCTAACAATCTCTCACTTGGACTAAATTCAATTGGCCACAAATCTAAGTCCCATCTTCTGAAGGTAGACTTTTATTTTTGATTGGCTCAATTGCTTAGTCAGCAGGTCTGCCATGTTGTCTGTAGATTCTACTCTTCGTACCTCGACATATTTTTTTTCGAGATAGTCGCATATGATATGAAAACGTCACTCGATGTGCTTAGATTTTTTAATGAAACCTCGGCTCCTTAGCTAGTGCTATGGCTCCATTATTATCGCAGTACAGCAGTATGGCATCCGATGTCATAACCCCAAGTTCCACAACAAACTTTTTGAGCCAGAAGCCTTCCTTTGCAACATCCGAAGCAGCGACATACTCCGCCTCCATGATCGAATCGGCTATGATGGGTTGCTTGAAACTTTTTCAGCTAACTGTGCCACCATTGCAAACGAACACGTATCCTGACGTAGACTTTCTATCATCAGGATCAGACATGTAGTCTAAATCAGTATAGCCCTCGACTCATAACTCAGAATCACCTCCAAAGACCAAGAACAAATCCTTAGTCCTTCTTAAGTACTTAAAGATATTCTTCACAGCTATCCAATACTCCTCATTTGGATTTGACTGATACCTGCTCGTAATACTCACAACAAAGATAATATCAGGTCGAGTACATAGCATAACATACATAAGGCTCCCTATGGTCGAAGCATAAGAAATTCTACTCATGCGCTGCACCTCTTCAGATGTGGTCAGACACATCATCTTGGAGAGACTAATACCATGCCTAAGAGGTAAGAGACCTCTCTTGGAGTTTTTCTTGCTGAACCTCTTCAGCACCTTCTCTATGTGTAGCTTTTGTGACAGACTAAGCATCCATTTAGGTCTATCCCTATAGACCTTTATTTTAAGAATATAGGATGCTTCTCCTAGGTCTTTCATGGAGAATTTCTTGGACAACCATCTTTTGACTATGGTCAGCATGGAGATGTCATTCTCAATAAGGAGAATATCATCCACGTACAGTATGAAAAAGATGATCGTACTCCCACTGACCCTCTTGTATATACAAGGTTCCTCTTCATTTTTGATGAAATCAAACAATTTAATTACCTCATCAAAATGATGGTTCCAACTCTGAGAAGCCTACTTTAATCCATATATGGATCTTTGCAGCTTGCAGACTCTGTGATCACCATCATCGGATGTGAAACCCATAGGCTGCTCCATATAGATATCTTCCTCAAGATATCCATTCAGAAAAGTAGTTTTCACATCTATCTGTTAGATTTCATAATCATAGTAAGCCGCAACAGCAAGCAAAGTATGGATGAATTTCAGTATGACTACGGATGAGAAGGATTCCTAATAGTCAATGCCCTCGCACTGACTATAATCTTTTACCACAAACCTAGCTTTATAGATCTTTACCTTACCATCAGTACCTATCTTTTCTTTGTAGATCCATTTACATCCAATGGGTACGATACCCTCAGGTAAATTCACTAAAGTCCAGACTTGGTTCGAGTGTATCGAGTCAATTTCTGACTTCATAGCATCTAACCATTTCTCAAAATCGATGTCAGACATTGCCTCGTCAAAGATATTAGGATTATCACTATGATCCCTATCTCTCATAAGAAATATTTCTTTTACTTCCTCTGTAAGCATACCCATGTACCTTTCAGGAGGTCGGAAGATCCTGCTAGATCTACGAGGTGGTAGAGGAACATCAACTACTGACTCATAGATTATGAGTTCCTGAGGATCTATAGCTCTGGGCTCTTCAAAGACTTTCTCTTCGAGCTCCACTAACCTTCCACTACTGCCATCCTGGATAAACTATTTTTCTAGAAATACGATATTTTGACTCATAATCATATTATGATCTTGTGAAAAGTAGTAGTATCCCATAGATTCTTTTGGATACCCTATGAAGTGAGCTATAATAGATCTATCCTCTAGCTTATCCACCGTCTATCTCTTAACATAGGTCGGACATCTTCAAGTCTTGAGATAACCCAGACTTGGCTTCTTATCGAATCATATCTCATATGGTGTAGTAGAAATAGATTTTGATGGAACCCTATTCAACAAGTGAATGGCGGTTAATAAGATATGTTCCTAAAGAAATAAGGATAAATCAGTGAAGCTCATCATGGATCGGACTATATCTAATAAGATTCTGTTCCTCCTTTCGGATACTCCATTGAGCTGAGGCATTCCAAGAGGGGTCCACTAAGAGACTATGCCGTTATCTTTAAGATATCTCAAAAATTTTCAACTAAGATATTCACCTCCTCGATCAGATCGAACAACCTCAACGAGTTTGCCTATCTACTTTTCTACTTCATGCCTGAATTTTTTAAACTTTTCAAATACCTCAGACTTGTGTTTCATGAGATACACATATCCATACCTAAATAGATCATCGATAAAGATAATGAAGTAGATATAACCACTCTTGGCCTGCACATCAAATAGCCCACACACATCGGTGTGTACTAGGGCAAGTAGCTCTGTGGCCCTTTCTCCATGTCCTACAAAGGGCAACTTGGCCATCTTTCCTCAAAGACAGGATTTACAAGCTGGATACGACTCTGGGTTAAGAGAGCCAAGGATCCCATCCTTCTCCAGTCCGTTTATCCTATCCTCTCCAATATGGTCTAGTCTATGGTGCCACAAGTTGTTGAAAAATATGTCCTAAAGCCAATCATCTAGGTTGTAGATGATTGTGCTCCATATAAGTATATGAATTATAAAATGATAAATGTTATCTGGCAAATTCATCATAAGAAATATATCTTCTAAAATAGAACTCATATGTTATGATGAAGTCTTTAGAACTACTTTCAAAATGATAAAGGAAGATTTATCGTGTGGTTCTTAAATCCTGCTCGTGATTAAATGATACAATTGTTACAATGACAATAATTGTATCAAGTATAGGTTGTTGTATACCATATTAGTTGGTTGTCCTCTTAACCAAGACATGTGGTGACACGGGTATGGCATACGGATGATATATAGAAGTATATTTCACTGAGCGTGACCACTTTTGGAGAATTCTGCTGTCAAGTGTTGCTCTGATGGGATATGGGTATATGTATCCCTTGGACCTGAGGCTGTCTTAGTGACTTGCAAGCAACTCACTATGCTTTGGTGCCAGACTATCCGAATTTTTAATTCGATGATGGAAGATTTTTGGGTACAGTCAAGTACTTATAAAGTCTGAGTGCGAGTCAAGATGGGATTGACCGCTCTAAGTAAAATTAGAGATGATGCATCATTATATTTCAATTCAGCAAAACTTTGGCCAAAGTAGTCCTAGTGAAAAGTCACAGAATTTTTGAGGTTGAGACACAATGTGGACCACTCTTTCTGGGTTGACAGTTTACCCTTAGTCTTCCTTGAGCATCAAGTGTCAAAGAGATGAATTATACAGTAACTATATCCACATAGATTTTAGAGTGTTGCTAGGCATACATTTGGCCTATCCGGACGTCAGGTCTCATTGCTAGATGGTTACATTGATTAGTACAAAAATTATTCTTATGCTACCGGCTTAGGTTCGAACCTATGGGATCACACACATAGAAGTATTTGTCTGATCAAATGGCTGATCAACAATTATGAATTGTTGAAAGATTTAATTATCAATTTAATTGATGATTAATCTTATACAAATATTGTAATAAATTATTTACTAATAGTTAATAAATTAAAAAAAAATTAATTAATAATATAATTATTAATTAGCTCAATTTGATTGAGCAATGAGATTAGATTAGCTCTAATTGAATTGGATTCAATTAGATTGACTTTGGATTAATTGGATACAGCCCTATTGAATGATAAGACTTATTCCAATTGATTTCAGAGATGCATGAATTTAAAATTATTCTAAATTAAATATAATTTAATTAGTTTTATATAGGATTGGATTGGATCTAATCCTATTGAATAATAAGCTTGATTGGATCAAGCCCTAATATCAAATGAAGCACCTGATCTCCATCTCTGGACCAATAGGATTTTAATCTAACTAATTTTCAATTGGGTTGGGGCCTAATTGGGCTAGAATCCAATTAGTTAGTTTGTTATAACTAATTTTTAAATTGGTTAGGATTGCATTCAAGGATTAGTTAGAGTTAAAACAAAATCTTGAATCCTATTGGGGAATAGAACTAAACCCAAACCCCATGTGATATTTATCTATGCGTCCCACTCTTTTCATGTGGAGAAAAATCCCAACGCCCCATATGAGGCGCCCCCTTTGATTCTTCCATGTATTATTGGCGCACCTCTCTTCTCTTCCTCCCGTGAGAAAGGAGGGTTCTCTTTGGTTGCCGCCCCAAAGAAAAAGAAAGGAGGGGGTGTCCAAGAGTTGGACGCCCCAACATCCCACATGCATACCCCTCTTCCTCCTCTTCTTTTGGTATATTTTCTAATTCTTTTCTTACTGATTTTTAGACATCAAAGGGAGGTGTTTCTACTAGTTATACAGTAGAAAATTAGAGAAGAAAAGTTCTTCCCAAAGAGAGAAAGATCAAGAAAGAAGAAGGGTCTTCTTTCTTGCATGCAACCTTGAAGAAGGAGTTCTTCTTCCAGATTTTTTTTTATTTTTTTTAGATAAAAATTAGATTAAATTTAATTTTTTAATATGTAGATTTAGAGGAGAAATATCAAAAAAAATCTGATTTGGGTTTGAGGCTTTTTAAAGTTTTAGATCAAAAAAGAAAACGGGTCTTCTTTCTTGCGCGCAGCCTTGAAGAAGGAGTTCTTCTTCTAGATTTTTTTTTTATTTTTTTAAAAAATAAAAATTAAATTAGATATAATTTTTAATATAAAAATTTAAAGATAAAATATCAAAAAAATCTGATTGGGTGTTTAGAGCTTTTTGAGTTCTTGATCAAGAAGAAAAAGGGAGAAGAAGAGAGAAGAACGGTTCTTCTCTTGGATTCTTCTTTTAGATTTTTCTGGATCTCAAGATTTTATGTGATTTTTAATATAAAAAATCAGATTAGATCTTATTTTTATCATATAAAATTAAAAAAAAAAAGTTCTTCTCAAGGGCGTGAAAGAAAGAGAAAATGTTCTCTCTTATACATGAAAAATTGAGAAAAAAAGGTTCTTCTCTTGATCTCTATTGTAGAGATCAGATGTATGGATCCAAGAAGAAAAGGAAAAGGTCTCTTTATTCTTCAATTCCATCATGTTTCTCTCAAATCAGTCAAAAGATGGTGCCTTCACGAGCTAGCACTCTCGGAGAGATCGATCAGCACGATGACTTCGTATGGATATCCGTAGAGGTCGGATGCGTGTGCGGCTGTCAAGCATTATGAAGAATCATCTATCATGAATTTTGGATGCGGTGATCTGCTACCCACACTCAAGTATGAGATTTTGATCTAAATTAATTTTTAAATATAATCTAAATATGAATTAAATATGATCTAATTACACTTAGATATATTCAGTATATGCTGTGTTGGTGCAAAAATCCGCTCGCGCCGGAGAAGCTGGAGTTGAGGAAGTAGCGGTCACCGCCGGGACCTGCAAAGGAAGTCTAAACCGGAGGTGGGGTTGCTCCGGTAAGACCCTCCGACGCTCAAGTCAGTTCTCTGCCTCAACAAGAATGAAGTGCTCGAACGGAGAATTTAGCAGAGTTTTGAGGTAAAGAGTTAGAGCTTATAGAATAACGTATCTGGAGCCCCCCTTTTATAGGCGGAGGGGGCAGTAGCCTGATAGCGACATCTGTAACCGTCTGGCAGTGGGCTGCCCAGGGTCAAGCAGAGTTTGCTGCGAAGAGTAGTGGAGTGGACCCGTGGCTATCACCGGGGTGTGCCACGTGGAGTCTGCCGTGGGGAGTGGAGCGGCGTCTGTTGTCGCAATTTACCAGCGGATGGGAGAATCGCATGATATCCATCGCAGGAAGTGGAGCAGGATCGTGGCTGTTATTGTGGCCTGCCAGGGAGTAGTGGAGCTGCGCGAGACCCGTCGTAGGGAGTGGAGTAGTGCTGTGACCGTTACTGCGGCCTGTCAGGCAGTGATGGAGCTGCATAGGGTCCGTCGCAGGGAGTGGAGCAGTGTTGTCCGTTACTGTGGCCTGCCAGGGGGTCCAGACTTGTCGATCGAAGTTTGGTTGGAGTCGGTAGCGAGGTTCGATATCCGTAGGAGTTTGGGCGAGGTCTTCCCACAGTCGGAATAGAAGATGAAGTCTGGCTTTCGTAGGAGTCCGGACGAAGTCTACTTGCAGTTAAAGTTAAAGGCGAAGCCCGGCTCCCGTAGGAGTCCGGGCGGAGTCTTCTGGCAATTACAGTTAAAGGCAAAGTCCGGCTCCCGTAGGAGTCCGGACAAGGCTTACCGGCAACTGATGTTGAGGACGGAGCCCAGCTCCTGTAGGAGTCCGGGCGGAGTCTACTTGCGGTTGAGGTTGTTGGCGGAGTCCGGCTCCCGTAGGAGTCCGGACGAAGTCTGTCTGCAGCCGTTGGAGTCGAGGATGAAGCCCGGCTCCCGTAGGAGTCCGGGCGGAGTCTTCCTGCAATTAAAGTTAAAGGCGAAGTCCGGCTCCCGTAGGAGTCCGGACAAGGCTTACCGGCAGCTGATGTTGAGGACGGAGCCCGGCTCCCATAGGAGTCCGGGCGGAGTCTACTTGCAGTTGAAGTTGGTGGCGGAGTCCGGCTCCCGTAGGAGTCCGGACGAAGTCTGTCTGCAGCCGTTGGAGTCAAGGACGAAGCCCAGCTCCCGTAGGAGTTCGGGCGGAGTCTTCCTGCAATTAAAGTTAAAGGCGAAGTCCGGCTCCCGTAGGAGTCCGGACAAGGCTTACCGACAGCTGATGTTGAGGATGGAGCCCGGCTCCTGTAGGAGTCCGGGCAGAGTCTACTTGCGGTTGAGGTTGTTGGTGGAGTCCGGCTCCCGTAGGAGTCCGGACGAAGTCTGTCTGCAGCCGTTGGAGTCGAGGATGAAGCTCGGCTCCCGTAGGAGTCCGGGCGGAGTCTTCCTGCAATTAAAGTTAAAGGCGAAGTCCGGCTCCCGTAGGAGTCCGGACAAGGCTTACCGGTAGCTGATGTTGAGGACGAAGCCCGGCTCCCGTAGGAGTCCAGGCGGAGTCTACTTGCGGTTGAGGTTGTTGGTGGAGTCCGGCTCCTGTAGGAGTCCGGACGAAGTCTGTCTACAGTCGTTGGAGTCGAGGACGAAGCCCAGCTCCCGTAGGAGTCCGGGCGGAGCCTTCCTGCAATTAAAATTAAAGGCGAAGTCCGGCTCCCGTAGGAGTCCGGACAAGGCTTACCGGCAGCTGATGTTGAGGATGGAGCCCGACTCCCGTAGGAGTCCGGGCGGAGTCTACTTGAGCAGATTCTGCTGAGGACTTCGACTGTGGGTATTTTATACCCAACACCAGTCCCCCTACTTTCGAGTTTGAATTTCGAACGAAGGAAGTACAGAGAGAGATGGGCACAGCCGAAACCGTCCTCTCAAATCCTGCGTACTGCCGCCCCCAGATATTTTGGCATTAAATGTGCACGTGCTGGAGTCTTTTCGGATCGGGACGATACGAAGCGACCCTTCGAAATTCTCGTCGGTACACTGGCCCAGGTACGGTGCCATAATGGCCCTACTGATTCATCAGCCGCTTTTAGCTGCCTGCCGGAGGGAGTGGGACACGTGCCTGTTGTGGATTGGCTTGGGGAGATTCGTGATCATTATGGCGCCGGATCCCAGGGTCTATTTAAACCTGTCCTCCCACCTTTAGGTGCCCTATTCCATCCCAGAGTTTCTATCAGTGTCTGCCTTCTCTTCGAGAGCCCTATTTCAGTGGGCATCTTCTCGAGCCGTAGGTGTCTTCCAAATCATCTCTGTCTTCGTCCCTCAGGTCCCTCAAAGCGACATAGGTTAGTTCCAGCACCTTCAACCTTCTTTCCACCTCCTAGGAACTTCTTCTCTGTAGTTATTTTTTTGCATCCCTCCGAGTTAGCTTCCTGTGGCCTCTCATCCCCCATTCTGTCCGTCTTCTTAGGGACCTTTAGAGCCCTCCTTCGAAACTACTCGAAATATCGTCCGGCTCTTCCGCTCCCTGCAGTTCCGGGAGCTCTTCCGCCTCAAACCCCCAGGTCCCCTGCTCTGTAGAT